>NW_013665908.1:178709-198305 GCF_000517525.1 Limulus polyphemus
CAAAACAAACAAACTATCGGACGAAACAGCTACAATTTGTATATCCAGTAAACTGAACAACCATTTCCGGTGTTTATTGAAAAAAACACCGATTTATTTTCTTATTTTCTATCCGGGGGGGGGGGGGTTATTTCTTTTATTTCTCTTCTATGAAAGACGAAGTTATGAAGACAAACGAAAATATTGCCAGATAAAAACATTGGAGCACACACATATATATTGATATAAAAATTGCTATCTTTTTCTGTTGGTAAAGTTAAAAAAATAACTATAATATAAGTAAGATAAGTATAGTTGAATAAAATGTTATTTGGAGATGTCTGACGTACAAAAATTACGAACTGGGAAGAAGTTTTAAAATATCTGTTCTGCAGATGAATCTTCTGTTGTATCATTTGTTTGTGAAAAACCAACAGAAACTCCAAAAATTCTGGGCTAACATAATATGCTTCTACATTTATAAACTTATTCACAAATGCAATAAGAAAGTGAGGACGGTTAACTCTTCAGTTACTGCTAGTAAAGTTATAGCTGTTAGAGAAAGGGATTTAAAAATTCATTTTTCTCTCCAATTAACCAGTGTATATCATTATAATTATTGTTACTGCAGACAAAATGTTATATGTTTAAACGTACTGTAAGTATAAAGAAATACGTGTGTTTGAAGCAGATATAGAGGTGAAGCATTATCTTTCAGCGTTTTGCAGAATTTTGAGCATACAGGAAAATACAGTCGTTCCAAGTTTAACAGCACTGTACACATACATAGAATAAAGCTTAATCACTATATTTTAACAGTGTTATTGATATACAAAGATTTGTTTGTTTTATTATCAAGCGTAATCTGTATTCTGCTTAACAGCTGAACAATGTTATCGATATTCTGGAAAGTAAATGCTAACTTTCTATTTTAACAGCACAGTGAAAATGAAACAGACCAAATTGTACACCTTGATATTTACGGAAATAATATCGTACAGTTTTAAAAATTACATTAAAGTTATCGGATGGAAGTATAAAAAATACATACATCTATTGAAGTTTTATAAACTGTTATAAGTGTTATTAACTGCCCCTGATATAATTAAAGGAATAGTCTTGCCATAGGGTTGACTATAATGATGTTAATCTGCAATACAACACAAGCACAAAACTAAGCAGAAATAGGCCCATCAATACCTGGTAGTTTCGCCTTTTCCATGTTCACAAGTGGTTCATGTTCAGTAGAGTTATGTGTATATCACGGGAGTGGAAGTATTGTAGGTATTTCGGACAGTACCACTGATTTGGAAGTTATCATATTCAGACGCTAGAGCACTGTAGTATGTAAATACTTCGATATATTTAATTTTGTACTCGCCATTACGTAACTAAGGTGTGTCTTCTTTCTTATGGGGAAGACACACCTTAGGAAAGAAGACATATAGTATTTTACTTTGTATGTTTCCCTCTTCTTCTCCGTCCCCCGGTAGGACAGCTGTAAGTTTACGTATTTACAACGTTATAATCAGGGGTTCGATTTCTCTCGGTGGACACAGCAGATGCGACTTTGTTGTAAATATAACAAACATAATTCGTCTTCTTTCGAACAATTACAATAGTGCGCTACTGAGTCAGACATATTTCGGATTCGTAACTTTCTTGCGATTTACAGAGGTCAAAGGTAAACATATTTCGCAGACTGCCTTTCTACTACATTTCGACCAATCTAGATGAAATGTTGCATAAAGATACCTTGCAGTAATACCCACAGATTGAAACAGGAGTGTTTGTGATTTGTGCCTTTCTTTTAATTTACGAGGGTCGATGGTTAAAAACAATAGCAATTTATGTAATAAGGAACTCTGAATCTAGAGGCATAATCTGCATATCTAAACGTTATAGGTAACAAAATGTTATTACTAAAGGTTTTTTGATTCAAAAAATGCATGAAACTCTATATCCCACGTCTTATTTACCCAAAACTTACCTGTGAAGATCTTGTCATTGTTCATAAATCTAGTTACGCAGAAATTGATTATTCTATGTATTACAAGGTCACAATTTAGTATGCTACAGTACGGCTTTCTCAAAAAGAAGTCTCAAACTGACACTCTATCTCTCTGATAATTATACTTTAGTGTATGTCCCTTTCTCTGCCTCGAATTCCATTCTTTCTTGAAATCTACTGTATTATAAAGATCTGATTGAATAAGGTGGATTGGGGGAGGGGGGAGGAATATTGCATTCTTTTGAGAATATTGACCTTTCTAATTTTGTTTATTCTTCTGGTGTAAGCTATACAATGGGCTATATAAACAGAGAATCGAAATCCCTTACTTTAGCATCATAAACCCTCACGCTTACAGCTGAATCATACGATTAAGAATTGGTAAGTTATATCAATTAAAGTCTAAGCGTGGTGCCCCCCCCCCCAGTGGCACAGCGGTATGTCTGCGGACTTACAACGCTAGAATCCGGGTTTCGATACCCGTGGTGGGCAGAGCACAGATAGCCCATTGTGTAGCTTTGTGTTTAATTACAAACAACAACAACCAAGCGTGATAGCAGCGTGAACAGCCTTTTCACATATTTGAGAGATTATATTCTTTTTTATTTCATAATAAGATAATTATTTTACATTTTAGCACTGAGGCTAGAGCTACAACATGTTTTCATTATCGTCTTTCTTGTTAAGTGTATTTTTATTACTTACATCGTTATTTTGTACAAACCTCTAATTTTCTTTGTAAAACCTTCTCCATTGTTCAGCTCGAATTGATAATAGTCTTCTAGTTACAGCAGCCAGTAGTGAAACATTTTAATATTTGTATCTTTTAAATTGGCTGCAAGAAATCGTATATTGTCTACATTAAACCTATATTAATTTTGTAGAAGAAAAAAATGCTTCTAAAATTGTTACAATTTGATAATTTTATAACTTCTGCAAGTATTATTTTATTTTTTATGCGACACCTTATAATTCTTGGCACATTTATTTTTCCATTAAACTATCGAATCATATTCACGCTGTTTAGTTTGTTGCCCTCATACAGCATAATTAGAAAGAAGTAAAAGTTAATAAGTAATCGTCAGTGGCACAGTGGTATGTCTACAGATTTACAACGCTAGAAACCGGATTTCGATACCCGTGATGGGCAGAGCACAGATAGCCCATTGTGTAGCTTTGTGCATAACTACAAATAAGTAATCGTTATATTTACTAAACTTTAATTATTTATTTGCGAACCATTTACATATTTATGAGAACAAATACATATGTGTGGGAATATTACAGAAAAATTACTCACTGTTTTGTTTTCTTATGTCAAACGTTACCATGCAGGGAAATCGTTACAAAACTTATAACAAAAGAATTATTCGTTAATCTATAAAAATATACGTGTGCTGTTTTGTTGTTGTTTTTTTGCGCATGCGTACAAAGGAAAAAGAAACAGTGGCATGATATCAGTATCAAATTGAATACAAATTAAAAATACGACAAAAATAATGTAAAACATGGGTATTGAAACTTTGATAATAAAGTACATCGTTTTGACCTACTTAATTAAATAGTAATAATAACGATTCTTTTGTTCAACTAAGATTATACAACAAAGATCCTTCTAATCCCAAGAAATAACAACAATGAGATAAATATACGCTATAATGTAAACAGGGAAATATCTAAACTAGCAACATTGGAGTTCATTATAAACAGATTAGTTAACTGTATTAAAAAAAAACACGAAAACACTCATAGAACATATAATACTAATATACAACGCAAACGTATAGACAATTACTGAATAAATACAACCCCAAAGAAGAATGGGTGCCGTTCAGTGCTGGTCGATGTTGTACAATATAAAGTTTATTTTACCCACTTGAAAGCATTTTTCACTAACAAAGACAAATTATCAACCGATCATTGTTCATGGCTAGTATATCTATACATTTGTGGAGATTTTAAGATCTGCTACATTTACAAATCCAAATGTTATCTCAAAGTAAGAGCTTATGAACACATGGAATAGTTGATAAAAACTGGTACAGTGTTCCTATAGTCTGCAGGCACACTATGTGTTTTCTACGTCTTCTTATTAATGTAGGAACTTTCGAAAGTTATCAACTAGTCTGATTCTATGCAGTTTTTGTATAAACACGTGGTCTATAAAACTGTTGAGTTGTTTTCGTTCTAGTTACATTTGTTCTTTAGTAGATAAGACCTACTCAATTGCAGAGATATTTCTGCAAATTTGCACATTGTACAAAACAAGTCAACAACAGCAATTGCCTTGACTAAACGAGTTGATGATATCTAGAGGTTGCAGTCTTAACTATGTTTTCTATGTGAACGACCAGTCACATGGTTAGTGTTAGTCATTATTGGTTATTCTGCTGTTTCCTATTAATATGGAGTTTTGGATTAACATCAGTTCTACCAGGTTTCGAACATAAGTCATCTGTCAGAAAAGTATCCTGAAAGACAAAATCTGCTGACTGATTTATTGACCCAATCAAAAGTGACTGTCCGATGTTCACAAAAGTATGCACAGTGTTTCTTTGCTTTGTAGCATAGATAAAGATTGTGTTTCACTTTACATCATGTGTCAAGTCTGTTTATTTTCTTAGCTTAAAACTCAATTATTTAACCAAACTCTGGTTTATTTTGCAGTGTTCCTGAATTATCTTCCTATTATAAAGAAGATATGTCTATTACTTATGTGAAAATCAGTTTCACCTGAAAATACTCCAAAGTAGATAGGAAGGAGAAATTATGGCGCTGTGACTACATGATTTGTTGTGAAGCTTTCTTATTTTGCTAACGTGCGTATTGAGTCTTATTTGATCTCTTGAGTTTAAACGAGTTTAAATTACTCTATACCAAGAAGAATAGTTTAGTGCCATAGAAAGATGATTGTGTGAGAGAGGTATTGATTCCAGTATGAGTATTCTATGATGCTGCAAAGGACCCTGATATGATCAACCTAGAGATGCAGACTCTGAATGATCAACCAATATCCAGTGTACCCACTCCAGTTGATCAAACCTTACTCTCAAAGCTCAAATGAATCAGGAAAATTGAGGTTTACCTACTTGGGACGGTGACTGTCAAGTTTAAAACCACTTAGAGAGGTCTTTAAAAAACTCCTAGGTTATTATCAACCAGAGTACCACAGCCCTTGCTCTGACAAGGCCACCCAAAACCAGTCAAGAAGGACTGGAAATGTTTCTGGCAGATAACATCCATCAGCCAAGTGCCGTTTCCTTGTTAGGTGAGACAATTGGCACCTTTGCGTGAACCAAAGAGCAATAGTGGGCCTCTCTGAGATAAAAGTATCCTGCAATGATGAATATCGTGCTCTTGACAAAACTTAGGTTGGTACAGAGCAGTATGAGCAAATCGTCACCATGCTGCCCTGGATGAGGGACTGATTACTCGTCCAAATGTCAGGATCCTTTAATACATCTACCACCAAGTACCCATTACATTGGCTGAATCTCAGCCAGGCAGTTGCCGAGAACATGCAAGGAAGAAGCTTTGGCCCACAACAGAGGTTTCTGTGATGAAGGTAAAGCAGATTTTACCTCATTTGTTTAAAGGAGTAGCAAAAGAAGACTTGGAACATGTTTTGCAGTGTTTTAGACATGGTTGGATTCAAGAGTAGGCAGTCCAACACCTGATTATGATAGATGGTTCAGCCTTGGAATCCATCAAGCAAATGAACAAGGAGCAACAGGAGGACCGAGGTACAGTCATATTTGAGTTGTAATGCCAATTCAAATCTATAGAGAATCCGGCAATCTGTCGGGCCAAGTTCAAGACTCAGAACAGGACCAATGCCAAGCAAGGATTTGGCCACTTACGTAGATAATCAGTGACTTTTAAGGTCTACCCTGCAATGACAACAGCAGGTTGAGAAGATATATATTTGTGAACAAGTTCATCATAGGACTTCTCAGAAAAGCCGTGAGGCACCACCTGGGTGTGAAGAGTATTCTCACTTAAAAGAGGCAGTAACTTAAAATGGTCATTAGACAGGAAAAGGGGTATGGAAACAGATATCATGGTTGTACCACAGACAGACCAACCTATTCAGGCACCTTCATCACATAGAGCTAGAAGTCATACCAAGGGTTAACTGGCTCCCCACACGTCCAGCACTGTGATATAACTACACTAGTTTTCAGTTAATGGGCAGAATTACCCAGGTCTACCTGTAGAGTTAATGTCACAAACAATGATGATGATGCTTCTGGAAATTTTTCAATATGATAGAGACAAATTTTCTGCTTTCCTTGTGGTCTAGTGGGGCAATAGAAGATGAACTGCCCATACTTTACTTGTCAGCAAATGCCAGACGACCATCATCTTTCATACTTTGCCAAGCAAGGATATCAGTACAGTTCTATGGTTAAGAAGGCCCAGAACAACTAACAGGTTGAATACTGTTGCAAATGCTCTGAAAAACTGACAGAGCCTATGGTCGGGTTTGGTCACTAGTTTGGGGGAACAAATTAGACTGCTTGTATGAAAGAGTTTAGTAGCCAACTCAGTTTTCTGAGGGCTGGGTGGAGTTTGGCACACACCTTTGATGGTACAAAGGCATGATTTGGAGTTCCTGGTTAATACAGAACAGCCAGTACACTAATAGATTTCATGATATATCAGAACCTCCAAGTGAGACCATCACAAGAAGTCCCCAGTGTTATTTCGTAATCATGGGCAATTGGCTATCTAACTGTATGCAGGAATGATTATTGGTGTGGTAAGCAAAATATACGTAACAAATATGAGTGGTAATTCTTTTGGTTGTATCCATTGCACCATAGCCAAATGTAAGTATACAGCTATCAACACATTTGAGATCATTGGTTGATTATTGTGTAAACAACCTAGACTCAATACAGCAGAAGCAACTCAGCAGCTTGTTAGTTGAATATGCTTTGTATTTGTGGTAATAGATACCTGATTGGGTTGCTCAACGTTCGTTAAATCAACTGATACTCTGGCTTCCCTTGAGCTATATCGACATTGCCAGCATTTGAATACAGCAGATGTTGAAGGAAAGAGTTATAAAGCCTTTGAATACGTTTGGTCGTCTCCAGCAGAAGAAATAAGGTATGCCAAGATTCTGTGTTTATTTTAGATAGGTGAATGTAGTAATTTGTATTGATATCTTTCCTTACTTCAAACAGATGAATTTCTGGATGTATTAGAATACTTCCATTGGTTCAACATTGGATACTTGCAAGTCGAGCCGGACGACAAGAGCAGAGCTAGGACTGAATATAGCTCAAAAGATATTTAATATGAATTTCGCGTCATGCCATTTACTGATGTAACACATCCACCACTTTCAAGAGGCTAATAGAGTATACACTGAAATGGCTGCAATGGGTGAGATGATTAGTCTAAATTGACGATGTTTTGTTTTCGATCCTATGTCCAAGTCTGTGGCTGAGACACTGTGAATGGTAACCAGCAGATAGATAAAGAATGCTGAAAATAATGCCAGGAAAGGGCTCAATCATTTGCACAGAAGTGGAGTTTCTCGGCCACATTGTATGGAGGGATTGAGTCTCATGGACCTGGCTAAAATAGTCACAGTGAGAAAGACTGGCCTCAATATGACCAAGCAAAATACCCACACTTCCCTTAGTTACCCTTAGTTACTAACGTTTTGGGGCCAACATCTCCAAGATAGTAGTACCATTGTCTATTGTCACTAAAATTGAGACACTTTGGATGGAAATATACACCACAGGAATATGTGTCACATAAAGAGATTAATAAGCTACCAAATGGTCCCAACAATTCGTATGAACTACTAAGTATCTTTAATGCTTGCAAGAATGAAATTATCCACGGAATGGACAAAACTCTTGAACAGCAAGACTTGATACAAACGATCAAATTGTACCGTTGACTTTACATCACTATGACCAAAGGATATGTGAATGTTGCCTGCCTGGCTGACAAATGTAGTTTGAACATCAACATTCATTGAATGCCAAGGTCAAGTTCTTGTTTTGTTGAACAATTTACCCAAGGGGAGTATGTTTTGTTAAGTAATCACTATTAATAATAATATGTTAATTCGCCATGTTAATTTTGCATTCACAGTGTTGGTGTGAATGATTGCAAGATGAAGTGAACAAGCCTAAGCAATTTAAAACATTAGAACATTTAAAACATTAAAAGATTATTCCGTATATAAATAAGATAATATTGTTTTCTTTAGCTTCTATGATCATTCTAAGTCGATTTTCAAAATTATTTTTTATATGTCAAACAAGAAATTAAAATGCACTGTTGACATTGAAGTGATATTACTGATAACGTGAATAAATGCAGGGAGTTACAAGTTGGGCATACATTCGACAGCTGACTTATCATTTCTTGTATGCCCGTGTATATAAATATAATAGCACTGTCTGTTGTATGTTCATGTAACTACTTCGCAGGCTGTGGATAGATCTTCACCACAATTGGTATGGAGGTTCATTAGATCCATACCGGGGTACATACAAATTTTCAGTTTTGCGGTTTTTATGGGCGTTTTTGCGTTTTTTTACCACTACCTCACCTTCTTTAGATGGATCTTCACTACATTTGGCATGAAGGTTTGTTGGGTCCACGCGGAGATACAAGCAAACTTGCGGTATCACGTTTTGTGATTTGCAGTTTTTATGGTCGGGTATTCCAGCTAGTTATTAAAACCTTGCAGACTGGTTACGAGTTTACTCGTATTACGTGCAGAGCATCTTTGTGTGCCATTTATTAAAAGGTTGAGTTTGAAAGGAGTCGAACTATATTGTTATTATTTATCTGAAACTTACGGAGTATGTACATGAAGACACCTAGTAAATTTTTAAAGTGTAGTATCTTGTAAAACATTTTCCTATATGGAGTGGAACCGCACAAAATTTTCATATGTATCGCGTTTCACTTTTTCCAATGGGTAGTACAAACTTTGCAGGCTCTCGTAGGAAATTTATTTTTTCTTGGACATGAAATGAACACAGCAATATGCTGCTTCGTGTCACCAAATACTCTTCCTGGGGGATCCTTATGTGGGGGCTCTCCTTGTACCTTCAGATGAGGGACCGGATTCGTTCCCCTCTAGTTCCAGTGAGTCTTCTTGAGAGGAAGATCTGTTTATATTTGATTTTTTTCTGTTGATTCAGGGCTTTGTATATTATATATGAATTGAAAGGGCCACAATGTATTAGATAAAGCACTACCTTTTTTGTCCATTTCGCCGTTTTTTTGAGAATGGTGTAGTATGAGAGGTACTGATCTGCCCGATCAATACCTTTCATGTGAGCATTGTATTGGATAACACACAGATTTTTTTATTACTTCTCCAGTTATCCCATTTTTCTTTCCTGTGGTAGAAACAGACGAGTCATGGATGGTTGAAACCATTCTCACTTTTCTCTTGTCTTTCCATATGAAAAGGAGAACATCACCTTTTCTACGGAAAGCTGTTTCATCCTTTTTTATTGCTGAAACTTCAGGCTCGGTGGCAACCCTCTATTTATTCTGATTGTTTCACAGACTCTTGTTTTAAGTTCTAGGAACAGGTTTGCAATGGAAGTACCGTTGTAATAATTGCCCTGGTATACGTGGTACCACAATCCAAGATTGGGAGCAAGAACTGAAAGAATAGTCTCTTCCAAATTTTTTCCCTCACTAGTATAAATCTCCATGTTGTAAATATAGCCTGTGTCACTTTCACACATCATGCTCACTAGCGGGCCATATTTTACTATTTTTGCAGGGTTGTAGACGTCATCTCCATGGAATCATGCCCTCATCCAATGACAACTTTTGCTTTGGTTTGTATAGTGTCCAGAATATATTGAGGAAATAATCCAGTACTGGTTGAATTTTGAAGAGCCTGCCTGAAGACTCATCCATTTTTTGAATATCATTGATATGTAAAATGTCTAAATTTGTTCAAATCTATTTCGGCTCATTGTCTGCGAAAATATTGGACTAATTAAAAGAGGATCTATTGATCAATAATCTTTCCAGTTATATTTCCTTGTCTGTCCCATTAGTAGAATAAGGCCTAGGGAATTTTCTTATGTCTGTAGCTGTAATTTCAGACCATTGAAATCCTTTAAATGACATTTTATGTTTCTCTGTAGTTTGATTAATGTAGGTACACATTTCCCGACAAAACATTTCAAACAAGTCATCACCAAACATTAGACTTGTCACGGCAACAATACTTTCGAGTTCGGATGGAGTTATAGTGACCCCTGGATTTCCTTCAAACATTTGCAAGTTCGGTGAAATATCTATTTCTGGCTAGATATAATTATCACAACGGGAAAATAAATCACTAACAGGAACATTTGTAGAATCATCATCACTTTCTGATTCAGAATCAGTTGAGAGCACAGCAACTTTACGTATCTATGTAGGTCACTGTAGCTAGAGTCACTGTTAAAATGATCCACAAACACATTCACAACAGAACCTTCACCTTTACTTGGAATATCTGACAAATTATCATCAAATAGTTCAGTAATTATTTCATCTTCACTCAACACGTTACGTTTTCTGGGAGAAGCCATTTATAAAAATATGGATATTGTATTGTTACGTTTGTTTGTTATGTATTTCGCGCAAAGCTACACGAGGGCTATCTGCGTTAGCAGTCCCTCATTTAGCAGTGTAAGACTAGAGGGAAGGCAGCTAGTCATCACCGCCAACTCTTGGGCTACTCTTTTACCAACGAATAGTGGAATTGACTATCACATTATAACGCCCCCATGGCTGAAAGGGTGACGGAGATTCTAACCCGCGACCCGCATATTGTGAGTCGAGCGCCCTAACCACCTAGCCATGCCGGGCCGTTGAATATTGTAAGGAAAAATAAAATAAAATAAATAATAACCGTTCGGAACAAAATAAAACGCGTCCGACTCCTTTCGAATGCAACGTTTTAATAAATGGCACACAAATACGCTTTGCAATGTGACCCGTCTGCAATGTGTTAATATTTATTGGTATTATTGAGAGCATAAATAAACATATATATCTATAACTTTTGAAATAAATGAGGCTGCAAAGCAATATAATATCAAACTCAAGAACTATATACATTAATATAAAGGAACTCTAAAAATTTGTGATCGTTTTGTAAGTAGACACAAAATGGTTATCGTAATATTTTACACTGTTTAGGACATCCAATTAAACATGTGTTTTCAAGAGCTAGAGTCCTGGCACTTCCGTGAGATAAAGCGTTTACCTTGATATGAATCATTTAGTAATGTAAGAATGGAAAGTGCTTGAGCATTCTTTTTTGGTAAATATGTGTATATTTTGGTTATACGCTGTTGCAGAAACAGAGTTGATATTAACACAATATTACTAGTATTGGCTTCATAATTTATTATTATTATTACTTCTAGTTCTACTACTAGTAGTAGTACTAGTTGGAATCAGCAACTGAGCAAGTACAATCTGATCAGTTTAAACAACTTTTCTCTTAGAATTTAGTTAGATTATATTTATAATTTAGAGATGATAATTCAGTTATATTTGTAGTTTCTTAATAATGGTTTATTTGGCGTTCTTTCGTTGTTTTTGGCCAGTCATTTTGTCTTATAACTAAAAGTTTATTTATACAAGTTATTAAATTACTGAGAGTGTGTGTGTGTGTGTTCAAATTGCAGGCATTTAGATGATTTTTTCTGTTATTGTTAACTGTCATATACATGTTAATATTCTATTTTATTTATCATGTTTGAGATAAATAATACATTTATTGCAAAATATGAATGCAACAAAAATATTATTATGCTTACTAGCAGTTGCACATTTATTCTGATATTCAAGTTGAAGTTATAACTTATAGCCTTGGAAATTTTCCTTTTAATTTGATAGATTTATGCTAGTTCATAACATGTGCAGAATTTTTTGAAGTACTGAAAATTTAAGCTGCATTTTTAGAATAAGTTTCGTTAAAGAAATTTCACATACAAAAAAAATCTTGTACTATTATGGAACATCCTAACCATTTCTGGAAATTTAACCTTCATACCTTATGTGTGTACACTGGGTTTTTGACTTAAATATTTACTTACCTCAAGTAGTTTTATTTAGGAAAAACCTAATGTAATTTTGTAAGTGCTTATGTTTTTAAATTTAAATTTGACCATTAGAGAAACAACAGTTTTATTTTATAAACAAGATTAAGTTCAAAAATATAATTTGTTTGGTATATCTCATTACCACAAAGAACTAAAAATAGATCATGAAGCTCATGTACTACACTCGGAAAGTGAAATTATTTGTGTTATCTTGGTAGATATTAATTTATAAATGGCATTAGAAAATGTGTGTGAGCCTTCATGGATTTGGGGAGATTCACAGACTATGGGAGCTATAGCATATGGGAAATGTGTGTTTGCTGCTGCATTATCTAACCACTTCTTTCCACATGTATTATAAAAACATTGAGGAATTTCATATTCATTTTGAATGGGATTTAGCCCTTTTTTATAGTTAGACCTACCCTCATTTGTGTTAACAATAAAGAAATACTATAATCAGAAACCTAGTTTGTTTAATCTTATTCATGAATCATTTTGCTTGTATTTTCAAACTTTATTTATGTTATTTGTCAGGAATAAATATGCTTTTCACAATGTCAGTTGAAATAATGTTTAAGTTTACTAAAACTTAATTAATTGTACTGTGATTTCTAATTTGTCTTTTAAAGGAACTGCTTATTTATATTAATATATTATGTATTGACATATAAATTGCATGAGGCAACTATTTTGTTAATAGTTGTAACATAATTTGATTCAAGATAAGAAAATTATGAACTTTTTATCAGTTGAGAAGAAGTTTTTTGAAACTAATAAATTGCTTCACAGTTATTAACTAATAATCCACAAAGTTATTTCAAGGTTAGCATATTATTTCAATGTAATTTATTGGAAATAAAGATTTATTATTGCTGCAAGAGAAAATATACCGTCATGCATATGGTATTTCTAGCGTTTTATATATATGAGGTCGATAAATAATGAAAATGAACTGATTAAGTTTATTCTTAGAGCTGTCACCAGAGAGTTTTATTTAAGCAGTATTTCTCATCTTTGACAGTTGATAGATGGAATCAAGGTTAGACAATATGATTGCTTTAATTATGAGCTTGTTAAGAAAAAATTAAGAAGTTTCAAAAATGACAAGTTTCCTGGACAAGATAATATTTCCCCAATGGTTTTGAAGAAGGGTAAGGATTGTATATGTAAGCCATTTGCTAGTATTTTGTATAAGTCCTTGAATAGTGGGCAGGTGCCAAATGATTGGAAGTGAGCCGATGTCACTCTTTTCAAGGAAGGTAATAAAAATCGTCCCTGTAATATAGGCCCATTAGTCTTACATCAGTTGTGAGAAAAGTTTTATAAAGTATTAAAAAATGCTTTGTAAAGTCATTTAAGGATTTTATTGGATAGTCAACATGGTTTCTCTAAAGGAAAATCTTGCCTTACAAATATTTTGACATTCTTTGAAAAGGTTACTGCTAATGTAAATGAGGATAAGGGTGTAGATTTGGTGTATCTGGATTTTTAGAAAGCATTTGACGAGGTGCAACATAAAAGGCTTGTAAAATATTTATCTCTATAGGTTTGGGGGTAAGTTAGCAAATTGGGTAGAAGAGTGGCTGGATGGAAGAAAGTATAGGGTTGTTACAAATTGGGCTCAGTCAAACTGGATTAATGTCACAAGTGGGTACCTCAGGGCTCAGTCTTAGGACCTTTGCTCTTTTTTATTTATATCAGTGGCATAGATGAAGGAATGGTCAATAAATTACTTAAATTTGCAGATGATATTAAGGTCTTGGGTGTTGCTAGCTGTAAAGAGGATGCTGCTGATTTACAAAAGGATTTAGATCATTTAGTGAGTTGGGCAAATAAATGTCAGATGGCTTTTAATTATAATAAATGCAAGATAATGCATGTGGGTTATCATAACTTGAATTATATGTATAATTTGGATGAGAATAACCCTAACAGTGTTATAAAAAAAAGGGATCTTGGTATAATGGTTGATCAGTCTCTTAAATCACCCATACATTGTGCTGTTGCTATTAGCAAGGCAAATAGTATTTTAGGTTGTATCTACAGAAATATTAAATACAAGTCCGAAAAGGTTATAATTTCATTGTATAGGTCACTGGTTAGGCCATATTTGGAGTATTGTGTTCAGTCTTTGGCTCCTAATCTTAGGAAAGCTTCGTAACTATATGAATGATAAGGGCTCGCTTTAAGATTGTTATATTTTGAAATTCATAGTAGTTTATAGGATGAGACAGCCGAGATGGACCAGTAGGTCCGTTGTTGCCCCTAAACATTGTTATGTTATGAGATCACAGAAGGAAAAAAAGAAAATATATTTGAGAAAGAATTGTTAGATCTCTGAAAATGTTTTCTCACAAAAAAGAAGAGTTAGAGGAGATTGTATTGAATTACTTAAGATTATAAAGGGAATTGATAGTGTTGATGCATTACCTTTTGTTGTACTTTTGGTGAGAATGGTAGGACTAAGGAACACAAATATAAATGTTTGGAGGGTAGGAGTCATCTTCAGCTAAGACATTTGTTTTTAAGAGGGTGGTTGGGTTTTGGAATTGATTGCTTACAGATGTGGTGGAGGCAATAAATTTAAGGGATTTCAAACAAAGGCTTGATAAATATTTGAATGATGAGGGTGTTTTATTTTAACATTTAATTTAGTTGATGAGCCTGACTAAATTGACCTTAAATTTTATACTTATGTTATCTAGGTTTAAATCTAGATTAACATCAGTTAACAATAAAGCAATGCAGATGTTCTAATACCAGTCATATTGATAGTTTTGAAAGTTGGAGATCTGACCTATATAATGCTTTTTGCTTAGTATTATTGCCACTAGTTTGTTCATATCAGAGCTGGGTGATTGGAGAATTTGCTACATCAAATAAGTTTCACTAATTTCATGCTGACAAGATGGCTAAAATAAAAAAAAGTAATCTATTATTCTCACATAATATAGTTAAAATAACACAAATAAATAACTTGTAAAGCTAAAAATCAGGTTTTGATATCTGCAGTGGCAGAGCACAGATGGCTCCTTCTATATAACAGCAAATATAATTGTATTATTTCAGTTACTGGATAGTTGGAGTTATCAGGAACACTAATGTGATGTTAATTGACTTAATTGTAGTTTTGATAACAGGATAGTTGAAGTAATTTCTCTGAAAGGGGGCCTAAGACCACCTGGAGGGGTCACCTGTATTAACCACTCACATCAGTTTGTTCATCAGTAGGCAACTGTGCATTGTTGTTGTACCTTTAGTTTAAACTACTGAAAACTGAAGAGTCAACTATCAAAATTATATTAATTTATTTCCCCGAAAAGTGGACCAAAGGCTGCCTAGAGGTGTCGCCTATTTTAACCAATCACACCACAGTAGTGTGTTGTCTGTCAGTCAGTAAGTAGACACTAAAATGACATCACATAAGGGACACTTAAAATTGTAATTTGTAGAAGAATTATGTACTCTGTAGGCTACAGTACAGCATGACATCTGAACTTCAAAAGCAAGAAATAATATTTTGTACTCATAATTTTAGTTTTATTTACTCTTGACCCTGTGCAAGTACATCTAGTCAAAAATAGTAGTAATTGGAAAGGCTAATATCAATTAGTTAATTAATTTTGTGATACTAATTTATTTAATTGTAATTTTGCTTACTAGATAGTTGGAATAATTAGAAACTAGTTGATTAATTTTGTGAAATTAATTGATTTAATCATAATTCCTATTAATTTATTATTATACTTGAAACACGCTAATTGATGTAATCAGTGCTCATAGGTAATTGATTAATTAGTCCATGCGCAGCTCCAATTTGATATTTACACATAAATACTTAAATCCAAGTCTAGATTTATCTAAGCTAGCCTACTAATCTGTAGATTTTGTTAGATGTGGCAGTATCTGCCTGATTTATAAAAATCCTTGGACATTGGCTAGGATAATATTGGTCATTTGTTGAGAATGCTCATGTGTAAGAAGGGAAAACTTAGCAATAAATGGACACTTACAATTTGTCGAGAGGGTGAATGTTTTTTTTGGCACAAACTTTTGATGAGAATACTCTGATGGCACTTAAGCAAAAGTTAAATTCATGGCCTTCAATTCAATGAAATAATACTTAGGTGTATATGAAAAGCTACATTTAGTTTTTATTTTATGATGGATGTTATTGTATTGAATGACATTTTGCTTTAAGGTGGCTAACTTTCTTTTGTAATGAGCTCAGCATAACTTTTTTGTGTTTAAACTAGTGAATTTGATTAAAATGTTGGTTTTTTTTTAGATTGATTATGTAGAGATAAATTAGGGCTAATCTGTTTGGGTTTGTTGATGAATTAAAGTGTGTTTGACAAATAGACTTCTCTGATAAACAGGCTTAAAAATTACTTGTACTTATATAAATTGTAGAAAATTTCAAATTTTAGGTAGTTTATTTTTGCTTATTTTAAAAGTTATGGCTTTTGTACTGCTAAATGAAACATGTACAGTATAAAGGGAGTGAATAAAATAAGCCAGTTCAGTCCCTTTTTTATTTTCATTTTCATTCTTTTTACAATAAACTTGCTCACTGTTGTTCTAGTATCTTGAGAAAAAGTATTTTAAAAAAAGTCTTGCATCTTTCACATGCCTCTCTCATCTGTAGTTGTACATGTAATTGCTGGTCATGAATTAGTACATATTTTGGGTTAGCACTATGGTATTAATTTATTTTCATCTATTCATTTCATTGCAGGTATATTTTTTCTTGACAAAATGTTTTTTTTTGTTTTTTTACAGCAGTTGATTTATTCATTACTCTCTTCCTAATAGATTTACATAAGTGTATGAAACTTACACATGACTTCAGACTGCAATAGTACCAATTCAAAGTGAAAATAATAACATGGAGAACTCTGTTACTAATAATGAGGCTGAGGAGTTACTTTTCAAGGTTCTTGTCATAGGAGACTTTGGTGTTGGTAAGTTTTTTTAATTTTTTTTATCTTGAATATCATACAAATTAAAGCTAGAAATTTTCCCCAAACCTTTCATAGGACCAGAAGTTGTGGAGTCACAGATTCTCTCAGAAAATTAAGTATTTTAAACCTTTATTGATATCTTCTTTTTAAGATGAGAGTAGTGATTAATAGCATGTGAGTTCTAAATGAAAAACATTTCTGTCCAAAACTACACTATAGGCAATCTCTGCTTTGCACATTTCAAAATTAGAGGTGGCTAGTGTATATAGACCTTGTGTAGCTTTGCACAAATATCCAAACCAAAAAATATTAAAACAAGTACATGATACACTGTGTGAAAAAGGGTGCATTGTTTACTCACTTTATCAGACTTTTTCTGTAATATTTGATTTAACACTAATTGTTAACAGCTTG
This sequence comes from Limulus polyphemus, assembly GCF_000517525.1. Taxonomy (NCBI): domain Eukaryota; kingdom Metazoa; phylum Arthropoda; class Merostomata; order Xiphosura; family Limulidae; genus Limulus; species Limulus polyphemus. Next base: position 196,190 of record NW_013665908.1, read on the forward strand.
CCTAATTAATTAATCAAATTTGATGTTTAATTAAGCCGGAACGTAGAAGAAAAATTATTAATGCATAAAGATGAATTACACAGGAAAGTTCACAAACACGGGACAAGTGACATTCGCATGCTGAATGGGAAATCTAGTCAGGCCCTAGTAGAATTAAACTTACATGCTAATGGCTGTGTAAGTAGTACTAACAGAAAACTTTTTAACTTCCCTTTTAACTTGGAAGTTAAGTATTTATGCACCACAACTCAAATTACATTGGTGCCATGTGTTTACAATAATTAACATAACTCTGCATCACAAACCAGCAATAAACACCTAGTACATCCAATATCATGTAAATGTTGAGTTACATTATACACTGTAGTTTAAGCTTAGACAAGATAATTGCAGAAAATGTAAGTGGGAAACTTATGAGTATCATTAATAGAAGTTATATTTGTATAATTGTAACATTCTCCTTCACTTTCATTTATAAGCTTCTAGATTAATGTAATAAGTGAACAATAACTATATACCAACAGACACTTTCATCTGAAGTAAGAAAATGCTAACTTAATTCTTTGCAATATGTATAGCAAAATAATTTATTTCAATGTTTTTAACTGATGAACTCAACAATTTATAATGACTACTCTCGCCCCTGGTTTTCATAACACACTAGTACATATGACACACACCAGTTAAAGATGGTACACACTTTGGAGCCCCATATAAAATATATGAAACTCATATAGTGAAATTATCAATCTCACTTCTTATAAATTTTGAAATAAATAATTTTCAGTCAACAAACCCTTGATAATACATTGGCAAATGAGTCACCCCTGCAATAAAATGATGGTACAGAACTCTAAATAAAGGAAATGTATGATATTAACAATGAAATCACTTATCTAAATGCTTGTATCTACTATAAGCATAATACATTTCCAGGATCAAACTCAACCTTTAATTTGATAAGTTTGTCACACACAAGTTACTAGTGGTACTTTTTCCAAGACCTCTGTAGAAATAGTTAAGTATGCCATACATGTACAGAATAACAGTCTTGTAATGCAAAGCCTGTATTTCTAGATAATAGCTGACTGATGGATTTTAAAAGACACTGGTTAAATAGAATGTTAAACACAAAGTAATACATTCTCTAGGGGCTTCGGTTAAAAAATTGTATCAATCACTTAGCATTTCAGATGTGGTAAAGTTTTAACTAAATGTTTTCCTTTGACTAAATTCACACATATGTTGAGAAGATATCAGTTAATATATCATTTGAAATTTGATGGATATAGAGCAAATTAATAAAACTACATATAAGTTAAGAAATTTTGTCCCATCTATTATGAGAGGTTTAATGCTTAAAATATTTGTACAAGAATCTGTAAGAATTTTTCCTCATTCTTTTAATTCTGTTCACCATATTCTACAAATGTTGAAAGTCACAAAAATGGCCAGAAACTCATTCTTAATTATCTCCACAACTCACCAGTAAATGTCACATTCCATCTACTGTGGGTATTGATTGCTTACATTCTACCCTCAGTTATTGCCTGATTCCTTGGAAGTATCATTCCTGACTGTCGTAGTATCCTGAATGTTTTCAGACATGGAAGCTGGTCTTGTGAGCCTGTGAAGTAACTTTATTACTTATTATCCTGAACGTCTTTAGGCACAGAAGCTGGTATTGTGAACCTGTGAAGTAACCTTATTACCTATTATGCTGAACGTCTTCAGGCACGGAAGCTGGTCTTGTGAGCCTGTGAAGTAACTTTATTACTTATTATCCTGAACGTCTTTAGGCACAGAAGCTGGTCTTGTGAGCCTGTGAAGTAACCTTATTACCTATTATTCTGAACGTCTTCAGGCACGGAAGCTGGTATTGTGAGCCTTTGAAGTAACCTTATTACTTATTATCCTAAACGTCTTTAGGCATGGAAGCTGGTCTTGTGAGCCTGTGAAGTACCCTTATTATTTATTATCCTGAACATCTTTAGGCACAGAAGCTGGTATTGTGAGCCTGTGAAGTAACCTTATTACTTATTATCCTAAACGTCTTTAGGCATGGAAGCTGGTCTTGTGAGCCTGTGAAGTACCCTTATGATTTATTATCCTGAAC
>NW_013665908.1:198601-204700 GCF_000517525.1 Limulus polyphemus
GGAAGCTGGTATTGTGAGCCTGTGAAGTAACCTTATTACTTATTATCCTAAACGTCTTTAGGCATGGAAGCTGGTCTTGTGAGCCTGTGAAGTACCCTTATTATTTATTATCCTGAACGTCTTTAGGCACAGAAGCTGGTATTGTGAGCCTGTGAAGTAACCTTATTACTTATGCATGCACTATACTATTCTTGTACCCGCACAATGTAGGCAATATCAGCCTAGTATTAGTAGGACACACTAATTCTCCTGTTGAATTCAGAAAGAGTACACTTTGCTTGAAATATGATGGAACTGAATCTTTACATTCCTTTTACTATTGATCCATATATCATATAGTCCAATTACAGAAGAACTTCTTGTATATGATACCATTTGCTTCAGCAATGTTCCAATGTAAGCCTGTCAATGACTGCAGATATATTTTAGACAACTGTGACAAATCCAAAGTTACATAGCTTTTTTTTTCAGTCTTTTTCAACATTGACTTCTTTCACACTAAACTTTAGGATTGTACAACCTGTTGGAGTATGTTGGGTTATATCATCAGTTTAAGAATACTAGCCAAATCAGATTTTTTGTTCTATATGAACACAGGCTAATAATAGTTGCAAAGATCTTTGACTATTTTTAGGTGATCTCCCATGAAAGAAATTTTCAGGTTAATAAATATTATAACCATATTCAATAACTGACCATTTCTTGCTTCTATCATCCAACATCACAAGATATGCAAGAAGATGGGTATTATTAGCTCCCATTTCTTAACAGTGAATATGACAATACCCAACACACTTCTCTGACAGCGCTTAAAAGATTGGATTTCTCTTTATGATACTCAATATATCCCTTCTGCAGAAACAATGGCATCTCGATTTTCACACCTAGTACATGAAAGAGAACTAGTGCATCCCTAAGATGGAAATGATATTGTTCTGTTCTGTCAAAAGTTCCTATGCAAGAAAATGCATATTGTTAGGTGTCAGTTCTCAGCAACTGATATGACCAAATCTAAGATATACAGGAAGAATATTGCTCAACCAAGTAGAATAAGCTAAATGTTTTGCTCTTTTTGTACAACGATACTATTTTCCAAACTCAGAATTGTAGACAGAATTTTATTGATTACTCGGTATAGAATTTAATGAGGAGAGCCCCCAAATAATTTGTACAGATTCAATGCAGATATTCCTCAAAGGTGGAATGGAATTCTGAAAAACTGGGACTTGGTCAGTCCCATCAGTTAGCTTGTGAAGCCTAAGAAGGTCTCTTCCACATGTTTTGTTTAAAGACAGATCACATCTATTCTGTAACAGTTGGTATGGTCTTTCATTTTTGGATCTAACACTTGGCACAAATTGGATGCAAACTATTTTCTGTTTATGTTGACCTTTCCAACACTAGGCTCCAGCATGGGTGATAGTACCATGCATAACAGGTACTTGAGTTTATGCTTCAAGTGGTAGAACAATCAGTTGAGTACATTTTAGAATGATTGTTACCTGTTGATATGATCTTCAGTATTAAACAGGATTTTTACAGTTAACTTGCTCAAAATTGTATCAGGAGCTGAGTAATTTAGATCATTGATCAGTTTCACTGTCACATGGTGGAAGATCATCAAGTGCACAACATTTAGAACAGTAGTTCTATAAAGGGAATTACCTACAAATGCCACTATTTTTAACATTTTTCTTATTTTGAAAGTATCTTTTCACTTCATCATTATGTGTTTCGGATAATCACCTACCCCTTTAGGTCCTTAATTCACATGAAATACTGTAAGACGCATCTGTTTTTCACTGACATGGCTCTCTCATTACTTCCGATAAGGTACTCTCCCTCCACTCACAAGATTAGCTTTTCAAAAATCATCACTGGGAGCAGTGTCACAACATTTTATTGTTGTGATTTTGTTTGCCAGTCTCCCTTAACTTTTGATAACGTGTATATGAAGTTTATCACTTGTTAAAAGTAGTTTTATATAATTAAATAATCAATTTTGTATGTTCATGAAAGTTAAAGTACTGTCAACTTATGATATATAAGAAAATATTATTATTTCCTAAAATATATGTACAACCAAATCTTGACGCTTCATGAGAAAGAAATTTTTTTTTACTTTGATTAATAAAAATGCGTTTATTATCACCTACACGTGAAATGCTCATTTCTAGAGCTAATTTCTCATGTACTTTTAACTTCTGTTGAGTAGATTTTTATCATTAAATTTTTTCCTATTGGATTGTATATTGATGGAAAAACAATCTCATCTCAGAGTGGAATGTGTGTTCATGTGCATATCCATTGTTTACACATGTATTATTTTACAGTTCATGACTTGGGCAGCTACAGTACAGAATAAAAATGTCTTGTATTACAAAAAAACGTTTCTACTATTGAGGGAAAAATCATTTCTTTACAAAATGACAATGTGTAGATGAAGTTGCATTCTCATTACTTGAATTCTTAATGTATGTATTAAGAAGATATTGAAAATAATTATAATTTGTACCAAGTTTTTTAAGTTTGATTGTGGTCCACTATATCCATATAACACTATGGCTGGTTTTCATTTCATTGTAGAAAAATTGTGAAAGATGTTGTTACTTTTCATGTTGTTAATTTTACTGGGTTAAAATATATCAATTTAAAAATGTACAATAATGTAGAAAATACATGTATACCATCATAGTCAAATATTTTCTATGTAACATTCCTATTACTGTATAATATATAATACTGTATGGAATACAACAAATAATCTTGTATTTGAAAAATGAAAGTTTTAGAGAATTTCTCTAGGTATCCATAATTCTGTAAATCAATATTAGTACTTTACACATATGTACTATATGAAACTCCTAAATATATGAAAGTGTAAAGAAATATGTACAGTGTATGTACAATTGCATAGAATCTCCTCACTTCTTGATAATACTAATAAAATTACATTTTTCAAAAAACTTCATTGTCACTTTTTATTTCAGGAAAAACAACAATTATCAGAAGATACACAGAAGGTATGTGTTACAGTAGTAATTTGTGGATTCTTATCTTAGGAAAACACTTGAATTTTAACTTGAAAAATACATTGAAAGTTGATTGAAGAGAAAAAAGTTATTCATAGATATACATTCTATGACTTATTGTACTAAACATTTCCCACAAATTTGTGAACAGTACTTGTGTATCTGTACAGTTAATGTTGTTAGTGTCAATTATTCATATCTGTGTGCATTATTCTTCATTGTGTTGTAACATAATATGAATTTTTATCTTATTAGAATCACCTTACCAAAACAATGGTTTTAAGTTGACTTGTTTTGAATGTTTTCTGGATGTTAACTGTTTGTATTTATTACAAAGGTTTCTTCCATTCCTTGTTTATTCATATTTGAAGTACAACTAAAAAGAAAACTTAACTACAGTAATGATCACTGAGTATTAACATAAAGTTTAACTTGAAGTTACAAGTTTTCAAGTAAATCCTCTTCATATAGCTGTTACTAATTAAAAAAAAAATTCTTTGCAGAAATATTTTTTGTTGAAATAAGTAAATTTTTAAAGTAGACATTTGAGGGGAACTAAGTTCAATAGTCAACAGAAATAACTAACTTTCTATATTCACAATATTTGGTCTGTTGCATGTGATGTATGTAAGATCAATGATGTGTACATTAGTGTATGCATTATAATGTATGATGCTCATATACAAGTAAAGCTGTAGTGAATAAGATACATTTTATGCTCACCAATACTATTGTATTTAAAATCAGCTAATTCCAAAATAATAGGCTTACCTCTCTGTACACAAAAGCTATTCCTTGCATATCTGCCTTTGAGATTTTGCACATGCCACTATTCTCAAGCTATCTGCCACCTAAGATGCACGTTATCATGTGAATTTTGCTTGTGCACGATATAATCATCATGCAACAATAGCCCTCCACCAATAGTATGGTTACGTACTCTCCATAAGCAGTACATCCCCATAAGCACTTGCACTTGAAATTAACTTCCTTCTTATACTTGGAACTGTCTTTCACAGACATGAATGTTTCAGTTTAAAGAGATTTTGTACTGATTTTGAGATTTGTACTGCCTTTTTGCAGTGTTAACTTTGTTAGGCTTCCTTTTAGTTTGTTTTAACTTCACTTCCATACAACATTGCCATTAAATAACTTCTAAAATGTTTGTTTTTTTACCTGGAGAATTGCTACAATGACCATGAATTCTCAAGTGAGGGAGACTACTATCTACTCTCAAGGTTCTGATGATGTTGCTAACACTACCCTTACTTTGTCTGTAGACACTGGAGGTTCTTTGACTGTGGAACTTTTTCCTGCCATAGTTCATCATATCATTGGTTATTTGATGCCTTTTTGCTTTTTTTTACGTATTGAGGACAGTGATCCTCCTCCAAATCTTTCTGTGGATTTGATTACTCAGTTTTTTCCTTTACTTTCCATATATCCTCTATCTTTTGTTTCTTCCCATTCCTTGCTATATGACTCTCACACTGAGAATTATTTGATTTTTCTCCTTCTCTTGTCATACAAATCCAAGTTGACTAATTTGTGGATCAGCTTTGTTCCAACTTTCAAATGCCTCATCTCCAGAATTCCTTCACCATGACTTATGACCATTCTCTTTTTCAGTTCTTGGAGTCCTTTCTACCTGGTTGGGGGACTGACCCTGTCTTCAGTAACACTGTCTAGTACTTAGTTTTCTTGTCTTTGCTTTTTTCTTACCCATCTTCTTCTTTACCTATCCTTTTTTCATCTCCTATCTGAAGCCCTACATCAGCATCCCAATAGTTTCTCTGGGAATTTTTAATCAATCCTTTTCAATATCTTGGCCAGGGTTTCATCTTGTGCTTTGTTCCTGCGTACTTAGTTCCTCTGTAGTTGGAATCTCCTGGGATGTGACTGTCTTCTCTCTACCATTCTCCATCCCCATTCTTACCTCTGTGATCTCCATCTGGCTCTTTTTCTTTGCCCTGAAGTCTTCAGGGGTGTTCCTAACACCTTCAAGGTTCAGTTCAAAACTACCTCCCTTTCTGCCGTGGTTTCTCATCTCTCACAACCCCGTGAGTCCTCTGCCTCTCTCTCTTTTCTTGTTTTTCATTGCTATACCTCTTCTTGCCATCCCTCTCCTGTCAAGTTAGCTATTGCACATTCCTTTGGTGACTCCCTCCCTTTGTACCCAGTCAGCTTAGGCCCTGTAGGGGCATATCTGTTCACAGACTTTTGACCCCTTTTGTAGCTGACTGGTGTGTCATTCAGATTCTTACACATGAACTTTATCTTCACTTCTTGTCTTTTCATCCTCTGTCTTCTTTTCTTGTTCCTTTTCCTCCTCCTTCTCCTAATACTAAGTATTTTCTGTATCTTTAGTCCATGTTATAGGACTTTTAGACATAAGAGGGTCATTTGCCCCCTCTCCTGAGTTTTATTCTCATTTTTCTTCCCATCATTGACCCTTCCTTTTTCAACCACTACCTGGTGGTTCCTTGTCAAGATAAAGGAGTTTCTTCCTCATCATTGATTCTTTCCCCCAGACTATGAATGATAGTCAACATTTTCTACCCCTTTCTCCATATAACTGACAGAGCAAAAGATATAACAAAAGGAGCTAGCAGAGATGCAGTTTTTGTAGTGCATGTAGGGGCTAATTATGTAAGGAAAGGTAGGTCAGAGGAGCTAATTAATAACTATAAGGGGTTGATAAAGGCACTTAAAGAAAAATGGCCATAACTTAATTTTGGCAGGGATAGTGCCCAGAATTAACTATGGGGATGAAGTTATAAGTAGGTCATTAGGGCTAAGTGCTAGGCTTAGGTTAGTATGTAAGGATAAGCAGATTGACTGGTTGGACTTGTGGGATCAGTTCAGTGGGAGAAGGGAGCTTTTTGCAATAAAGGAATGCTAGTATCTGATGTTTATGAGATGACTGGGTTAGAATGTTTTACTTTTTCTTTGGTTTTTACTAATGAAGATTTAAACAGTATTCCACATCTTGATCACTTGATAAATGGAAACGAGATCAAACAAGATGACTGCATTAATTCTGAGCTGGTTAAGAAAAAATTGGAAA
>NW_013665908.1:205632-206299 GCF_000517525.1 Limulus polyphemus
AAGGCTCCTGGGCCAGATAATATTTCCCCAAGGGTTTTGAAAGAGGTTAAAGATTGGATATGTGAGCCACTTAACTACTATTTTTTGTTGAATAGTGGGCAGGTACCAGAGAATTGGAAGTTAGCTAATGTAACTCTTTTCATGGGAGGTGATAAAAATTGTCCCAATAATTATAGAACCATTAGTCTTACATCAGTTGTGGAGAAAATTTTGTGAAGTCTGTTAAAAGGTGCTTTGCAAAGTCATTTAACAAAGTTTAGAATTTTGTTGGATAGTCAACATGGTTTCACTAAAGAAAATCTTGTCTTACAAATCTTTTGACATTCTTTGAAAAGGTTACTGCTTATGTAGATTAGGGTAAGGGTGTAGATTTGGTGTATCTGGATTTTCAGAAAGCTTTTGACAAGGTGGCACATAAAAAGCTTGTAAAAAAATTAGCTCTATAGGTGTGGGGGATAAGTTACCAGTTTGGATAGAAGAGTGGCTGGATGGAAGAAAGCATAGGGTTGTTACAAATGGAGTTCAGTCAAACTGGATTAATGTCACTAGTGGGGTACCTAAGGGCTCAGTCTTAGGACCTTTGCTCTTTTTTATTTATACCAATGACATACATGAAGGGATAGTCAATAAATTACTTAAATTTGCAGATGATATTAAGGTCTTGGGT
>NW_013665908.1:206625-207241 GCF_000517525.1 Limulus polyphemus
CATGTAGGTTATCATGACTTGAGTTATATGTATAATTTGGAGTGGGAATAACCTTAACAGTGTCATAAAAAAAGGGATATTGGTGTAATAGTTGATTAGTCTCTTAAATCATCCAAACAATGTGCTGTTGCTAGTAGCAAAGCAAATAGTATTTTAGGTTATTATCCATAGAAATATTGAATACAAGTCTGAAGAGGTTATACTTTCATTGTACAAGTCACTGATTAGGCCACATTTGGAATATTGTGTTCAGTCTTGGGCTCCTTACCTTAGGAAAGACATTGAATTGTTGGAAATGGTTCAGAGAAGGGTTACTAGAATGGTGCCTGGGATGGAGGAGTTGTCATATGACGAGAGACTGAAATCTCTCAAATTGTTTTCTCTTGAAAAAAAGAAGAGTTAGGGGGAATCTGATTGAGGTATTTAAGATTGTAAAGGGGACTGATAGTGTTGATGTATCATCTTTTTTTATATTTAACAATGAGAATCGTAGTACTAGGGGACATAAATTTAAATTTTGGCAAGGTAGGAGTCATCTTCAGCTAAGACAATTTTATTTTTCTAACAGGGTGGTTGGCTTTTTGGGAATGGGTTGCCTTCAGATGTTGTAGAGGCA
>NW_013665908.1:207251-213188 GCF_000517525.1 Limulus polyphemus
TAAGAAAAAGCTTGATAAGTATATGAATGAAAAGGGCTGGGTTTAAAATTATTATTATTTTTTTTAATCATTTTATTTTATTTTTGACGATGGAACAGCCAAAATTAACCAATAGGTCCCATGTTGTCACAAAACTTTGATATATTCCAACTACCCCATCCTTACTTCATTTCCATGATTTCATTCACTTGGATCAGGTGTACCAGTTTCGAGCTTTCCACTCTGGTATTGCTTCAGCTCCTTATGTCCTCAATAGAGTCATGGAAGCGTTTTACTCACCACGTTCACACAGTCTCGGACTTTGTTTTCATTATTACATAGATCACTGGCTTCTCCTCATCTAATGTTAAGAGGCCTCCTTCTCAGCCACATCACTTTTCTTCCAAGAGACAACTCATCTGGGTTGGCCGTTCAAGTCTTCCAAGTCTTTTCTGACTCCAATTCATTGCTTGGTCACCTTGGAAATTTTTTTCCAATCCTCAACTCAGTTGCGCTTAGCCTTCCTCCATTTGTTTATGAGACATAGAGCTTTTAGTCACCTATATTCTTGTATCTCCTATACGTCCTGAGTGACAAGTTCTGTCTTTTTTTTTGGAGACTTTTGCATCTCTAGAACATCTTGTCCCTCTAGGCCAGGCTCACATGTGGCTTCTTCAATGGACTTTGAGGGACCACTGGAAAAGCTGTTGCAATCCTCTGTCCTCTCTTGTTAGACTGCCATCTTCTCTTCTCAAGGATCTGTCTGAGTGTTTGGATCCTGCCAATACTATGGATTGGCATCCCATTGTCACCCCCCTTCCCCCATCCTCATTTGGGTTTCCATCTCTTCACTGACACTTCTCTTACTGGTTGGGCACATTTCTGGATGACTCCACTGCCTCAGGAGTTTGGTCTCCTATGGAACATACCTTTCTCTTCAGTGTTTTGGATCTCTTTGGCCATCTGTCAGATGTGTTTTTATTTCGTACCTTCACTTGTGGATAACTTGGTTATGATCCACTCCAATAATTTTATGGTTGTTTCCTATATTAATTGTAGGGTGGAACTTGCTCCAGTGACCTTTGATTCTGTTTTGGCCCACTCACATTGGATTCATGTGACAGACTCCTATGTCCCATTAGGTTTGAACTTGGTGGCAGATCAAGCCTCAACCAGACAGGATTCTTCCTACAAAGCAGTCACTTCATCCTCTGGTATTTTGTTGGATTTGTTTGCAGTTGTGCATGTCATTGATTGATACCTTTGCCACTCCTCACAATACCAAACTCTTCCCTCTTCTAGTCCCTGGTACCTCACTCAGTAACTCTGGCTGTGAATGCACTCAGCCAGGCCTGGTCTCATCTCTTTCTTTAGATGTGACCTCCTCTTCATCTTCTACTGTGTGTCTTGGCATTGATTCATTACATGCTTTCTCAGGTCCTGTTAGTAGCACCTTTTTAGCCATCTCAGTCTGGGTTTTCTCTTCTTCATTAACTGGCATACAAGACACCTCTTCTCCTGCTTCCATCTCAGCCACTCTTGTTCCAACTTCACATGTCTCTCTTTCACCTGGGAGTGTTATCCCTTTGACTTCATGAGTGGGATTTGACTGGTCAGGTTTCTCTTACTATCTAGCCCTTCTGTTATCCCATTTTTGTTTCCATTCTACACTCTCCATCTATCAATGAAAATGGTGTGTTTTCATTGCTGGTCCATCCACCACCCACTACCATAAGGCCATCCAACTGTTGCCAACCTTATGGCCTTCTTTACCTTTTTTTTTCACCAAGAATTATTGGGCTATCAGGTGGCCTTATCAACTACCTTTCACCTCTTTCATAATGATTGTCTTTTCCTCCCCTGTTCTTTCCACTTTCTTGTGGTCTTTCCTAATTCATCATCCCCCCTCATCTGGTTCCTTTGCCTGACTGGAATCTTGATGTGGTTCTGCATGCTGTTCCCCAGGTACTCTTTGAGCCACTTGCTTCTCATACCATCTCTCTCTTAAAATATATTCCCTTCTCCTTCTTGCTAGTGGTCATTGCAGATTTGATCTTTATGCAGTGGATGCCTCCCACACATTGTTTTGCAGATATTTGATTTTATTCCCTAACTTGTTTTTTCATGACTTTAGCAGTTTGGAAGGAAGATTGTACCTTTTCTCACATATTTTTTCCATCGATCTTGACCCTCTATGATTGTACTGCTCCTGATCACCCTTTATGTCCAATTTGGAAGTCTGATGTTACATGGCACACACAGCTCCTTTCTCTCCACCATCTAGCAGTTTCTTCTCTCTCAGAATATTTCTTCCTTCCAGTTGCCATTTTCCAGTCTACTCACTGTCTTGAATGAGTAAGTGCCTTATTTCTTTTTCCATTTTTAGCATACTCCCGTTTATTTCTGAAATAGGGTTAATGTTGCATGATGTTTACATCATGCACTAGCACTGTTTGTGTAATAACATGTCATAGGTGGGTGATAGCTCAAGGCTACTGGCATTTGCAAAATCTCAAAGGCAAATGCATGAGGAATGGCTACTGTGTGCAGAGAGGTAAGTATGTATCATAAATACATTTTCAGGTAAGGAAAATCTAAAACTAATTTATCATACACATGTGAAGACTTAAGTAGACTATATTTGTTATCCACGATGTATGAAAATTTGATAGGTCTTATGTATATATTTACTATCCACATTGGGTAGAAATTGAAAACTTTACACTAATCATCCACATTCTGTGAGGGTTAAGTAAACCTAATATGTACTATCTGTGGAGTATGAGGACCTTTATATTTGTCATCTATATGTATGAGGCTTAAATACTTCCTACATAATATGTGGATTAGGTAAAAATAAAACATTGTTGAATTTGAATTTTTTTATAAATGACAAGTGAGCTGTTTGATGTTTTGTTAGTATTTCATACTCTCATATTGTTTTATGCTGAAAATATATGATGATTTATTTTCCTGTTATCCATTTGTAGGAGTATTTTCTCAGTATTATAAAATCACTATTGGTGTAGATTTTGCTATAAAGTCCATATTGTGGGATCCCAAAACACACATAACATTGCAGCTGTGGTAAGTTCTCACTTCTACCATGTATGCAAAATAAATTTAATGAAGTGCTTTTCTAAACACACAAATCTATGTAAGAAGGTTTTGTATTAAATGTTTTGTTGTCATTTTTTGGTAAGTATTTTGTACTTATGCAGTTTCAATCCCTGGTATATTATGCTAGCATTCAATGGTATCAAATTCACATTATTTTAACTTTAGAGACACTGTTTTTCTTTCCCAAAGCATGTAATGTTTTTGTGATCTCTTGATTAATATTTTGATCATAATATTTATCAAGTTTTTTTACATCGTCATCTTTACAAAACCATATTATGGAATAAATGTTTTGAATGTGAGCATACTGATTAAGAAAATACTCATCTTAGCATTAGTCTTCTTGCCAGTGACTTAAAAGTGAGGTGAAAAATTAAGAAACATTTGCTGTTTAATACTGTACAATAAAATATAAAATTTGAAGAACCTCATTCATCAGTACCACTTTTTTTTTTTGCATAATCACTTTTGACTATGTGAGCAGAAAGAATAACTTTATCTCTCAAAACCATTATCTAATTGGTTATTTGGCTTAAGTTTTTGAAGTTGTTGAAAGAAACAGCCATAATAATGAACTACTCAAATAGTTTGAGTTTACCAGACTTAGCATATCATGAATAAAACGTTGTACAAATGCTTCTTGGCTATATTTGATATAAAAATAAGTAAGAATAGCTCAAGAAAGAGGAAACATGAATAAATTTAGTCACTTGATCAATTTTAGTATTTTCTTTTAGAAAAGCATTAATAATTAACCTTTAAAAATGTAAAACAATTTACTTTGAATCCTGCATGCTTAAAAGTATGTACATTAGTTCAAATTTGCTAAAAGAATGTGAAATATTTTACAGGAACAAATTGTCTTTGTTTTATAAAATCAATTCATTTTGTTACTAACAATGTGCTATTAATAATACAAGGACATTTCACCACATATTTATCACAATCTCTTTAAAAGTTAGGTACCATATACTAGAACCTTTGACAGTGACTGAATGCTGCTTATATGTTATATCTTGCAGTACTTTTAAAGACAAGTTGATCATCAACCCATGTTGTGAGCGGTTAAAAATAATTGGTTTTGTTATCATGACTGGAAATTTTTAATGTATATGTGCCTCTAACTGATCAGTCTACTTTCCTTTAAATATCCATAAATTTACTCCACAATCCAGTATTTCCTTATCTTTTATCAAAAGTAATTATTTCAGTCTTTGTTGTTTTTATTCCCTACCATAAATATAGCATCAAGATAACTGTGCTAACCCTATAATGAATTAACATTTATATAAGTGTGATGTACTAGTCAGAAAACAGTACTGTACAGGCACTGTAAATACTGTTTCTTTACAAAACATTTGGTAATAAAAATTGAAGAAGTGTTATTTGGCTTATAGTCAGGACTTTTTCTAGTGTCAACTTAAGGCTCAATGTTGGCTTTGTTCCAATGAAAAAAACAAACCTTCATTTTTCCAAATATGGAGTGAAAATTCCCAAGTGCATTGTTACTGAAATGTATGAAAACAAATTTATATTTAACCTACCTAAAGCCTTTATTTAACTATAATAATGTGTTTCACTTTAAACATCTCTTACAGTATTTGATTTTGTTTTTGTGACATTATACCATTTTACAGCATATGATGTCTCTATATTACCATTTTACAGCATATGATAAAATGTCTCTAACAGCAACTATTAATTAAAGAAAATGCTAAATAAAGATGCAGAAAAGTATTGCACACCTTCTAGGTTTGGTTTTCAATCTAAACTGATTGAGAAAATGAGTAAGAGTCAGCATTTGTTATGTTATCATCGACAGTACTGGCATAATAGGGCCTACCAATTTCATGCTGATCTGCACCTTGGGCTCGATAGGACTACAGGTTTCACAAGCTTTAAGCAATAAAGATATGCCAATAGACAGTAAGAAAGCTTTAAATAATGTAAACTTTCACTCTAAAAGTCTGTCACCATCAAAAAAAGACTAATCAGTGACGATAATGTAGAACCGTGTTTTGTATTTTCTATTGTTCAATTTTATATCTACCAAAGTTCACAACTATCAGCAGAACAACATAAAATTCACACTTTAGAAAACCCCAGGCCCCATTTTAAAAGTAACAGAAAAAGCTCTATAAACACGCACAGTAAAAATATGTAATAGTTGGGAACAAAAATCAGAGGTATTTTTTGTTTATTTGAGACATTTTGAAAAAATAAAAAAGTAAAAGATAAATCACTAAGAATGCAGATAACCAATATTCATTTCTGGAAAGTAGACTATTTCTTCTACAAGGTTGAATTAAGAAAAAAAGAAATTATTTTCTGAAAACTTTTGGGTTATTGGGTTTCTTGGCTTTTTTTTTAATTTTCAATATGTATGGTTCCTAATTTCTTTACATTCCAAACATTTTGTTTTTTAAGTTAATAAACTATTTGTCCTTCTGTGCTTTTTCAGGGATATTGCAGGCCATGAACGTTTTGGGTATATGACCCGTGTATATTACAAGTATGCGTAAGTATAATAGTTCTTTTTATAAAATGCTTTACTTTTGAGATTTTTTTTACTTGAAAATCTTACACTTTATAGTATTCAAATTTTTCAACTAATTCCCAAGTTAGCTTCAGTTAGGAAGAAAAACCATATAAACAAGTTATTTTAAATTTTACATGCTTACTATACAGAGATGCTGCTGCATCAGATTTTTTATATCTGTTTGCTTTCAACAGTGGAACAAACAGATTATCTCCTTCAGCATGGGCTTGTTATTTTGTTCTTGTTATAGTTTTCATGCTATCAATTTTTAAATTAGTAAGCATATGTTAATGAAATTT
>NW_013665908.1:213198-218376 GCF_000517525.1 Limulus polyphemus
CAATACTTTTATATGCAAAATATCAGGTTTTTTTATTAAGTCTTAAAGTTTGTTAAGCAATGTTTTTCTCATGCCTTGTTTTGTTTGTGCATGTTACCTATGCAACGTGCAAAGTAATTTTCATTTTAAAATTGAAAATACTTTTATGCATCAGAAAGTTTTCAAATTTCACATGCAAAATCTTTATAATGTCCAGACAGTTATCAAATATTTCTTAAGAAAAAAACTTTATATTTTATCTGTTATTTTACTAATGAATCTCTGTACGGGTTTGGTAGATTTTACCAGTCTTGTAACCACCATAAAAATTAGGAAATAAATATAAATTATGCCTCTTTCATTCTAGAATGACAACAAATTATAACACAAAAACAGAAATGTTTAGATGAAATAGCTTAAATCTCATAACATTATATATTTATATATATTTATTATTTTTATTATATTGACCTTTCAGCCATGCCTGGCTAACAATACAGAATTTACAATGGTATGGTAAACGTGCTCTCATGTTACTGTATCCAATAATATAAAACTGACCTTTAGTCTTTACAAAGTGACCTGTCATGGCTGTGTTTCAGTAGACTAGTATTTTGTAAAATAGTCACATTTCAATTATTATACATTATATATGTATATACATTATTTAGAAATAATTTATTTATTACTATTTAGAAATAAGTTCTTAAACTTATTTTTCTTACAAAATAGAACAGTAAATAAAGAAGTAAAGCAAACAATTATATCTTCTAGTTACGAACTTTGTACTCGGTTGCTGCTTGACATAGGTTGCTAAGCCTTTTAAAATTTTGTACGTGGAAGATATGAAACAAAATAATTTTTTTTAGGTTTTATGTATCCAGTTGAATAACCAAAAAATCATAAGTTACTATATTGATATCATAGAATTGCACTATATTTTATCAAGCTTAGCAACTAAGCTGTATTTGGGTCTAAAAAATATGAAATTTCAAGCAGACTAAAGACACAACTTACCTCCTTGAAATCTTGGTTCAAAAGAATGAGATGGCATCCTAACACATGAAAAGGGCTGAGAAAGTCACTGGGGGGGACATTCTGAGCTTTTGATTGGTTATTCACATGTCATATATTGAAGTAAGTGTATATAAGGGACTGTTTCCAAAAATGGAAAGAGGTGAGTGAGTCCACTGTGTTTGATTCAGTAAATGAGTAATATCTCAGGAAATAGAAAATATATGAGGTTCTTATTTTATATTCTAGCTTGTCAATATCGGTAATTTGAGTTCCATTCATACGAAACTATAAACTTAGTATTTTGACATCACAAACATCTAATTTGAATCAGTGCTGCATTCAACATACTACATTACACCCAGAAATCAATGTTTAACTGTTTTTTTAATATTTACTTTTAAATCAAGAAATGAAATAATGTATAATACTAAAATTTGAATTATAATCTACAGTTTGATACCAAACTTATTGTCATAAATTCATGAAATAGTAGTTCACTAAAATTTTGAATGCGAGTCAACAAACGCGATGACATGGCCTTTGACCTGTGACCCATCTGAAGAGGGTTATAATTATTAGATTTTTAGCTAGCCCTGTTTTTGTGAAAATACAGTTATTACTTCCCTATATTTAAACTAAAACATTGTTTTGAAAAAAAGTGATTAACTGCTATATGTGCAGAATGTTTTACATATTGTTTGATTCATTCAGTTGGATATTAAACATTTTATTGCTATGTTGTGTATAAATCTGTGTTTACCACCAGAAAACTGAAGCAAAATATGCATGCTTTTATTGTACATACTCATAGGAAGTCAATCTTCACAAAATTATTACAATTGTTCATAAACTGTAACATTAATAACACCAAGGTAAATAACAATTTGATTAAAGTTTTATAATTATTCTCTTTGTAAATTAAAAGTGAAATTTTGTGAAAAAATAAGCAATTGGAATGTATGCTCTTCAGGATATTAGTAGTCATTTGAAGCCAGACATAAAAGTAGAAAAAATAAAGCTTTTAGGCAAGCTTCACAATAATTTTTATGAAGTTTCGTATGATAGTTAATATCTAGGTAATGTGGATTGTGCATTTTTATAGTGTAAACTCACAAATATGCTTAAATTATTGTGAAAATAGATATTATTTTGAAGAGTTTAGGATTGATGGTTAAGTTTAATGAGAGTGGAGCAAGCAATAAAACATGAAGAGTAAGAAGATTAACAATTAAACACCCTAATGAAACTGGAACAACCCATGAACAAGTTAAAACAGTAAGAATTAATCTACAAAATACCATGTTTGTGTGGAAATGCATATATTGGAGAAATAAGATGAATCATAAAACAAAGACAAAAAGTACATGAGACTAACACATTAGGGAATGTCAGTATTGGCAGAATATAATTACAAAACAATTCTTATCATAAACTGGGATCGACATCAAAATCTGGACATGTCTCACTAATCCCCAATGGCACTTCAGGAAAAATAAAAAAAATCCTTTTAACTCGATTTACACCAATCTACACTTCATCAAGACCATGGCTTTGACTTCAGCAACTTCTGGACAGCCTCTCTTTCACTAATTAAACTACACAGATTAAATTATGACATCATGCATCACACTCCCAGATATACCTAATCACACAGAAAAACAAGTACACTGAAAGGAACCCTATCACAGGGCCATGCTAACCAACAAAAATACAAAGTTAACAACTTTGACATTCCACCTGAACAAGGCTTAAGTATAGAAGCCAAGACATTGTACCTATATAGGAACAGGTAGGAGTAGTACATTAAAGCAAAACCCTTAATAAAAGAAATAGTTTCAAACTATTTTGACTAATTACAAATGGTAAAACAGTTTTTTTGCTTTGTATGAAATAAATATCACAATATGAACTTGTTTTAATGGCTTATAAAAATAGTTACTGGCACATCATAATATCAACAAAAATTACAAGTCTTTTGTACTGTTGGATATAGTTTTATTTTGATTTTTTTAAGATTTTATTTTAAAATGAATTTAATTTCTATTTCTGTAAGTATGTAATTTTTTCCAGATCAGTACTTTTAACAAGTATCTAAATAAATCTGTTTTTTGGAAGTGTTTTTGTTGGCACAGAATTTAGTTATATCTGTAAAATATATCAAAATTGTAGTGTAAATGTCTTTATAATAAAAGAGGGAAAAAATATCTTAAAAAAATGTTTTGAAGGGTTTTTTGTACTAAACTTAAAGCATTTGTTTTCTTTTTCATAATTTTGTTTAATTTAATACTATATTTTTGTTGTTTCAGGACTGCTGCTATTATTGTTTATGACTTGTCAAGGTAAGATTGAGAGTTTTTGTTAGTATGTTACTTGTAGCTTTAAAATTGTTGAAAATCGGCACTAAAATGTTTTTTTAATGTACGTAATTCATCTCTAGGAAAATACCTGGTCTTAGCATGGGAGTTACACATACTAATGAGATTAGAATACATCTAATCACTTGCATAATATTGCCCTGATAGTCACTAGTTAATCCTTATTGGCTTTTTTGTTACATAGAATATTTATGAAGATTGCATTAGCAGATGTTTTATTTGTTGTGTAATTTTGGAAACTTGTTAAATAATTATTGTGTATTTCTTAGAGGTCAAAGATTTATGTTGCACTATTCACTTAAAATTCTAAAATACATATTTCTGTTTAAATTAAATAATGTAATGTCAGTTTGTGCCTAATTTAGGCCATTCACATTATTATTAACTTATTTGGCCTCTGGTGGACCAGCAGTAATTTTACAGATTTACAATATTAAAATTCAGATTTCAATTCTCCACAGTGGATAGTGTGCAAATAATCCATTCTGTAGCTCTGCATTAAAAACACACATACATTAAATTATTTTATTCATACTTGAGCTGGGCATAGCTCAATAGCTAGTATGCCAGGCTGTGGATTATAGGAAAGGGGCCCAAAATGTGATGCCATTGAACGTGTTTCACGTTTTCAGATGTGGGTGCATTATAAAAGTCAGTCCCATTACTCAGTTCTAAGAGATGAGGAAAGCTCTTGTGCAGTAGATATTGCTGACTGACTCTTTCCTCTTTTGTTAGTACATGTAGTTCAAAATTAAAGATAGCATTACCTGAATTCTAGGGGTCTCTGATCTAACTACTTAACTCTTGCACGTGAGGTTGAATATTCCAATTTTTTGTAGTTTTCTCTTTTCTTGCTTCAATTTCAGCTCATCATTAAACAAAATTAATTTTTGTACTCCTCTAATGTACTTTGAGACTTTTTCAGTAACATAAATTTCATTGCTTACTCTGAGAATGGTGTTTTCAGATACAACATATTTAATTCTATCTGAGCCAAAATCTGGTAGGTGCTAAATATTAACCTTGGATGTGATGATTATAGTTATTAAAAATCTGTCACCGTTAAATATAACATGACGAATTTATAAGGTTGCATATAAAATATGAAGTTTACTGGTTACTGATATTTTTTGCTTGTATTGTGATATAATTGTAATGAGAGTAGTTTTAAGTATAGGTTTTGTTTTATTTTGAAGTTATTCTATTTCTTACAACCAAATACAAAATAAAAGTACCTCATGTTTGTAATGGCTATAAAAATGCAATTTGAATAATACTTTTTTATACTAGATTATTGTAATTGAATTATTTTATTTTATACTAGACCACTGTGACCTGTTGGGTCAACCACTGTTCAGAGTTTATGAAGAATTCAAGCTAATTTCAATATTGCACCAAAATGAAGGTTTATTTTGAGATAATTTAATTAAATATTTCAATCCATTTGTGTTATTCATAATTCAAGAAAAGATATTTGGTTGTTGATCGGGAGTAAAAAGAAAGACAATTTCATTTTTCAAAAAAGTGAAGTGATAAGTTTTGTAAAGAGCGCGAAACGGTAGTGTGAATGATTTTTCGACTGAGAAAATAAGCCAACAAACAAACAATCTCAGAGTTTTAGTATATAGATTGATTCTTGAAGATCTTGTTTTTGTCATCTTACACCTTTTAATGAAGGTGGGAACATTGACAGGGAAATAATATAATAGCGAGAGGTTTTTGTTTATAAAATTTTGTTGTGGTTCTCAACTTAATTTTTATTTTATTACCTCGTCTCCATAGTTACAATTTGCAAATAGTCAATAAT
>NW_013665908.1:218836-228345 GCF_000517525.1 Limulus polyphemus
ATAGAACACATTTTAAAGTGATTCATCAGGTGGAAAACAAATAGATAGATAGATAAACCGATATGTGGCGCCATCTAGCATACATAAATTCATCTAGAAATTTTCATAAAAGTGACCCGAAAAACGGGTCTAACTCTGTAACTCGTGGCCCGATTTTAACGAAACTTGCTTTATTATGTTTCTATTCTCATTTCATTACAAATATGGTGTTATTGTGCACCATTTTTTGCTGTATTTAATTACAGACAAGTAAACACACAAACAATCTCAGAGTTTTAGTAGTATATAGATTCTTTGTTTAGGAACTCCTGCATGAGATTTTTCCTATTTTTTACCTTTTAACTGTCATCACTGTTGTAAATGTCACTAGACAGAATGAATATGGATAATTTTATTCTTTGCAGGCCAACAACTCTTGAATCAGTTGTAAAGGTGAGTAGTTGTACTTTAACAATTTTAAGATTAGTATCCAAAATAAAACTTTTGTATTAAAATAGAAGCAGTTTTGTGCATATCTGACACAAAAAACTCTTATAATTATTTAAAAAACTATAAAATATGAAAGTCCATAAAACAAGAACTTTCATTAGCTCATACGAGTTGAAAGCATCTAATTCAAGCAGGATTAGCTAATGAGTATAAGTGTTGTTTCTTTCAGGATTATTTCTGTGAAACCTACAGAGCTGGACAAAATAAGTGCAACACCCGTTTCTACATTGTATTTATTAATATCATGTTGGTCTTTCATGTGCAGATAATACATGCCCACATTGATGAAAGCTTCTAATTTTTGAAGTTTTGTTGCTGGTAGTTATGTGTTTGAAAAACTGGCTTCAAGAACTGACCATAGATGCAATTGATAGCTTTTAAATCTGCTTACTTATATACTCATATTTTTTTGAACCAGTCTTTAATCATTTTAACAGTACGAATTGGGCATTGTCTTAGTGAAACAGGCCATGCCCATTTGGGAATAAATTGTTCATCCTAGAGTGAAACTGATCTGCAATAAGGTTTAAAAAATCATTTTAGTGAGGTCATAACCTCTAGTCTATGCCAACAGAACATCCACCATGATTAACTGATGGCATAATATGATCAGAGTTGTAAGCTTCTTTTGTTTGTTGCCTCACTTAAACACATCCATTGTGTACAAGATGATTCATCTGGTCAAACCACATTATTTCATTGATTTTCAGTCCAACTTTTATGTTTATTATGTTTTATCATTTTACTATGGCTTTTAATTTTTGGTGTTATTAGAGGTTTCTGATTGGTTGGCAGGCCTACCATGGTAAACTAT
The DNA here is from genome assembly GCF_000517525.1 of Limulus polyphemus. Classification (NCBI taxonomy): domain Eukaryota; kingdom Metazoa; phylum Arthropoda; class Merostomata; order Xiphosura; family Limulidae; genus Limulus; species Limulus polyphemus. The sequence goes on from NW_013665908.1 coordinate 220,140, forward strand.
CTTATTCAATTTCCTTCAAGGTTTTTGACTGAGATTGTTTATTATTGGCTAATGTTAAGTTCTTTGCCCACCTTTGGTGCTGTAGTCTTTTGTTTTCATCTTGCAACTCATGTTAATACTTGTCTGTCAGGATCTGTCAACTTATTTCTTGACCATTGTTATGTTTCTCTGATGTGATTTTATTTTTTGATATTCATGCTGACATCACTTTTGTGACTGTTCCTTGGGATGTATTTATTATTTCAGGTGTTTTTATCATTGAGGATTTAGCTATACCCTACAATTGTGCCTCTTTGCAAACCTCACATATACTTTTAACATATCATTTTTAGAACCTTCTCTACAAAAAAAACTATTATAGTTGTATAGTGACTAATTAAGTGATATAGAATAATTTATTGCATAGTTAAATTAACTCATGGTTACATTTTCCACTCTTGGAGACACTGAATCTTAGCATTAAAAAAGTGAGCTGTTAAAGTGGCTTTATATTATTAAATGTATCCTTTCTTCGTGTAACAGCTCCGTAATTATATATCGGTCCTACAGTTATTCAACTTAATTAGAATAATAAATTGAAAATTGAACCAAGCCTTGGTTCAAAAATATGCTTAATCTAATTGTATTAGTATTAGCATAATGACTGAGACTAATGCAAACTGTAATGCTTTTAAAGCGATTATAGTTGTCAGTGTTTGAAAAAGTTTGGAAGATAAGGCAAGGGAGAAAAATGTTAGGATGACACAAGAATAAACATAAAATGTTTATAAAAGGTTTTTAAATGATTGTTATTATCTGCAATAAAGCTGATGTAATAAATACAACAAGTTCTAGTTCCAAGAGGTCTGCTGGTGGTATAAAAACGTTGGGTACAAGATATGCATAATTATAATGTTTGAATGATGAAAGAAAGAGTAAGTTAAAAACTTGGAATTTTGAGGAAAAACAGAAACAACCACACAGGTCTATCAGCTGAATTTCTTTTTGTAAATCTTGAAATGTGTGCACAAATCTGAGTTATGAGTTCCTGTTACACATGGAACAACACTACATTATGTTGAATTTTCAAGAAAAAATGCTAAAAGCTTGCATTTGTGTAACATCTTTTGTTTGTATTAATCTTTAGGTTCTTATGTAATCAGAAACTTGCACATGGTATAAGAGGATAGAGATTATTGACCTAATTACAGGTAATGCTCTAGATTGTGAAGTTTTATGCAATTATTTATTGTCATACATATCTTAGACCAAAAACTACAAAAGTCTATCATATCAGTTGGGCCCCCCAGTGGCACAGCAGTATGTCTGTGGACTTACAATGCTAGAATCCTTGTTTCAATACCCATGATGGGCAGAGCACAGATAGCCCATTTTGTAGTATTGTGCTTAGTTACAAAACAAACATATCAGTTGGATTTTTTGAAGATTTTTCAATTGAATGATTTGGTTTCTCTATTTTGCTTCATCTGTATGATCTGTTGAGTGTACTTCATACAACAATATGCTTGATGTTAAAATAATGTAAAATTTTCTATGTTTTTATTTTTAAATACAAAAACATATAGCTGATAGAATAAAAAACACTAAGTCCAATTCAGTTAATTTTAATGAGGCCAGAAATCATATTTCTTTTAGTATTTCCTCCTTTTGTTTCTATAAGTTTCAAATTACTGCCACCCAGTGGCTCAATGGTAAGTCTCAAGGCATATAATACTGAAAATTGGGTTTTGATTCCCATGGTGAGCACAGCACAATAGTCCATTGTGTGACAATGTGCTTTACAACTAACAAACAAACAAATTCAATTTACTGGCCAAAAACTTCTATTATTCTCTGTTTAAGGCATCATAATGAAATTGTTACAGAAAAAGTTAAAGATATTTAATTCCAATTTTCAAAACAACACAATTACTTATGGCTGTATGAGTTAAGAAACAGAAATCAAGAGTTTTAATTTTTTCTTTTAAAGACTCATTCATACTGCTATTGATTTTCTGATTTTTGCTGTTCTCATCATTCCATTTTTTGAGTTACTAATTTAAAATTGAAATGTGGTGGTAACTTTGACATTTGTATTTTTACCCAGCTGAAAAGGACGAAGATGTATGACTAAGTAATAACTGTGAAGGCATTCAGCTTGAGTAGCTTTCAATCTGCCCTTTAATACACTGTTTATTTAGAGTTTTGGATAATTTTATAATAAGTAGATTTTAATGTGCCCTTTATTATACTTCATTTACGTAGATTTGTTTTTTACTATTTGAGTACATTTAGAATGAATTTTTTTCTTAGTGGCACAATGATGTTAAAGACAAGGTCACTTTACAGAATGGACAGCCCATTCCAATAATTTTGTTAGCAAACAAGGTAAGAAAGTGTGTTAAAATGCCAAATTGTAGAATAAATTTAGTCAAAAAGCTGTCGTCCTGTGTAATGTGACCATTACCTGCAACTTTGGACAACAGTAATGTACCATTATGAATGACAGTTAGTAATAACCTCCAACTTTGGATAACAGTAATGTACCATTATGAACGACAGTTGGTAATAACCTCCAACTTTGGACAACAGTAATGTACCATTATGAATGACAGTTAGTAATAACCTGCAACTTTTTGGACAACAGTAATATACCATTATGAATGACAGTTAGTAATATTTATAGTTTTACTTTTCATAATTTATGATAATTTTACTTGTAGACCTTTATCTCTGCCAGTAAGTTCCTTGTGTTGTGAATGCCTTTTAAACATGTCTGTATTGTGTTTAAACTATTGACAACTACATGGTGGATGTCAGTTCACTCTAATTAGTTTTATGTTTTTACATTTTTTTGCAATTTCATAATACATATTATATACTGTAAGTTGAAAATGTAGTTAAAGTATAATATTATGAAAAATACTATGATTGTAACAGTATTTAAATTGTTATTAATTATAATATTTAAAAATTATCATTATGGATAACCACTCCCATGATCATTACAATGAACTGATAAATGTAATGCTATTAATTCATTACACTTGCATGTAATTGGCACTTACTCAGTTTCTTTGCTGTAGTGTGATATTGAAGGTGTTTCAATCAATTCTGAAGTACTGAGAACGTTTTGTAAACAACACAACATTTTAGCCTGGTTTTTTACATCAGCCAAAGAAAATATTAATATTGGTAAGTTTAATTAAACTGAATGTGATATCTGTGTATTGTTTAACTTATCTAGTTCACAATTTACAATATTACAAAGCTTTTTAGACATTCAGGTGTGCCATTATTATTGTTACATTTTACTAATATTTGTCTTTCATGGTATATTTTAATTTTCAAAACTCTCTCTCTTTTTTTTTTATCAATACTGTAAATTATTTCCAAGCTCTTTCCAAACTCGTTATTGAGAACCTAGTATTTAAAGTACATGAAACTTGGATATAACATACTCGTATTCAAAATACCATGATCTGAACTCACATATACTTGTCTGATGGCCTCATGAAGTTTTAATCTTTTGATAAGTTTGTGTTAAAAAAATATAACTACAGTAATATAATATTTCATAAGTAACTTGGCAATTTGCTTATTGAATAAAACTTTATTTTTCTGTCATGCTAACAGTAACTAGAAAAGCTAAAGTCTAATGTAATTTGACATACACTGACCTTGAATTTAATATAAATCACAAAAAAAGTAAAATGAAATTAACCAAACCACAATAAGAAAACTAATAGAATAGAGTGTTGTGATATAAAATGACTTCATAGAAATATATTCTTTGCGCAATTATAATAGTTTCTACTACCATGAGTATATTTTGATATTTGAGTTATTAATAATTCAAGTTGTGAGCAAGTCAACCATGTTAGAATTTGGACGTTTTTTTATTTAGAATAATTTAGAATAATTTAAAATTAATACTTGGAGACTTCTAACTTGTTAGAAAGAAGGCAAATGCTACTGCCATAAAAAAGCTTTTGTTTGTCTCGGCATATAAAATATCTTAAAATTTCTCTTAACAAAAAAATGAATGGGTCACACAAAAACGTGTGTATGTTGATTGTGTTTTAAATTAAAACATGCTCCCAAGTGGTTCAGCTGTAAGTTTGAAGGCTTATAATTCTAAAATTGGGTTTTAATACTTGTAATAGGCACAGCAAAGATAGCTCATTGTACAGCTAGCTTTTTGCTTAATAACAAATAAATTAAAACATTTTGTAAAATATCAGTTATGTAGACACAAAATGTAAAAAGGTCTTTAATTTTTGAAGATAAATACTTTTAAGCAGAAAACATTTATTCCTAAGATGATTTAATGCATTAAGAGGAAAACTTTGAAGTTTTTGTTTTCTATTTTGAACATAAAAATGATGTCATAGTTACTTTTTGTGCATATTTACCTACATTATTAGCTGATTGAATTTCTTGTTCATTTGATACATTTCTTCAGTGTAGCTCTTCAGTAAAGGGAAAAGTGGTAGACATGTTTCTTCCATACTGTTTATTGTATATTATATTTGCATTTGTTGCCAACAACATTCCAATCTGATCAGTAATGTTTTCTGTACTATTCTTGACACAGTGGATTACTTGGTCCTCTCATACGAGTTAGAATTTTTTATGGCACTTGTAACTAACTTGTCTATAAGTTTATATCTTCAGTTAATGCATGTTTGTACCATCATAATCCTTTTAGATAAACTATTTTATCTTGAATAACAGATTATGTTTCTTACTTGTTTTAAATGAAGGTTAACAGCTAAATTATATATTTTGGTTTATCCTGAGTTTCACATTTCACAAAAAAAAAATTCATACTTAATATTTTTATTTACCATATTTGTTGAAGTTTGATCTTTGAGAGTAAATTGTTCCATATATCTATCGTGCAAACATATTTACATTTATTTTATATTGAAAATGTATGACATTTCATTTCTATTAAAATTTTCAACATCTTGTTAGTTAATTTTTAGTAATGAAAATATTTTACTATTCAAAAAAAGAACATTTTTTGTTAGTTAGTCAAATTCTCAACTTTTCATCTACTTAAATAAATATTTTTCTCTTTACAAACTTTTTTCTTTTTCAAGGTTGCTGTAACATCTTTTTTATGAGGTTATTGACTTCATTTTTTGGCCAAATAGTCTTAATTGATCTCGTATTAATTTTTGTTTTGTTTATTAGTACTGAAAAAGTTTTTCTATTACAGATGAAGCTATTGAATATCTCATCGAAAAGATCATTTCCCAGAGGTCTGATCACAACAAACCAAACAGAGACAGTCTCATCAGCCTCACTTATAAACCCAATTATAAAAAGATGAAATGTTGTGGGACTTGAAAAAGTAATTTTAAGTGGGTCTTGTACATTTGACTGACTTCAGAGATTGAAAGCTGTATAATGATTGTCAGCAAGTTTGTTGAAGTGACTAAATGCTGCTCACTAGATTCTTTGTTAGATTCATACCTGATTGGTTTTAAAATGAAAGAGCTGCTTGCTAACTTGGAATACATATTTATTTAAAAAGTTTGAAATATATATAATGGTTGATAACTATATTTTATACATCTTCATGAAAATCATAAGTAATTTGGGTTGAATGAATAGATTTTTTGTGTGTTTTTTTAATCATACTACCATTGTTAGACATTGTCTGAAGACATTAAAGCTAAATGTGAATTAAAACAAGTTTCCATACTAGAAACATGATAAAATTTCATTATTACATTGAGTGTATTGATCAATTTGATATGCGAGTTACTTAATTATTGCAGTTATTATGATCAATAAATGCCCTTTCTTAGGTCATGGTAAAGTCAGTGTGATCCCAAAATTTAAAATGTTTGTTTGTTTCTTTACAATCAGTCCAAAACCTGGTAGATTTTTTTAGAACTTTTCGTAGATTTTTTATTTTTAGGTAATAAATAATAATTGCAAAGAAAGTGATTTGAGGTTTTGTAGTAAATGTAAAACTGTAAGAATATATAATCACCTAGTTTTCAGTTTTTATTTGTTAATCAGCTTCAGTCTAGTGTTGAAAGATACTGTACTTAAACATTTTCCAACTACACTGTATATACAAATATACAAGCTCACATAAACGAACCTTTATTTGGTTAACTTCTCTGGAACTTATAATGTACTTCGATATTTTAACAGTGCAGGCACTGGTAAGGTATTTTAGTGTACAAAGTGCTTTTAATGTTCAAGTTTCTTTTATAAAAATGCTTTCAATGTTCAAGGTACTTTCATAGAAATGCTTTTATGCTATTTTTACTTACAGATTTTCATCTGATTTTATTTTAATAGCACATAAATTTTAATATAAATGCAAGTTCAAATGAGTGTATCACCAGTTACATGTTGTTATTGTTTAGAATTTTGTATGTACTTAATTTCTTGCTATATACACTTTAAAACAAAATCAAATGGTAATAATGTGCCTTTTATGGTTGTACAGAAGGCCTAAAGCATGCTGGCATGCTTAAAAGTGTCATATGACTATATTTATCATAAGGTTTCTAGAATGTTATTTTTTATTGATGAAGAGTTGTAAAAGTTAGAGGCAGTTCTGCTTGTGTTTTTAAACTTTTAAGTTGATTTTGTATCATATATATAAATAGTTAAAGTTCAAAATAATGGAATTTCTTTTCACAGTTGGCAGTACTTGCAGTGAAATACTACCTAACGATCTCATATGAAAGTTTCATGTATTTTTGTTTCAATCAGTATTTTGTATTCCTTGTTGAAGTACAATAGTCCAAGAACTTGGAAACCTATAAAACATTGTTAAATAATTATGAACACATTAAATATACTAGTGTTCTTCCTTTTCATTGTTCCTTTTTCTTTGTTGTTGTTGTTGTGTTTACTTGTTTTAGACAGGATATCTAATTTTAGTCTTCATTAATAATTTAATATAATTTTACATTCCTTGATTCTAACATACTACAGTGGTTGAACGTTTAGCAATGGCAGCTTTTCTCATGTTGATATGTAAATACTAAACTAATGAATCTATTGTACCCAATATGGTAGGTGAAACTTACAGAAAATGTAAAGATTCATTATCCCCCTTTTTTTTGTCTCCCAAAGATACACAAAATAAGTGTAATATATTTTTAATTAATCATTTTTAATAACAACTTTGTTCTTCAGTTCATTTACTTGATATTCAGTAAAGATCCAAGCACCATTTTGTACAGTACTGTAGAGTTTGTAGTAATTTTGGAATAAGAAAAAAGCTAATTAAATTATCTAATTATCAACAAAAACAAACACTAATAATTCAACTTTAAAGTTTAATGATTTTATTCCATCAGAAAAAAGTTTGTTTTTTCATTAAATTTTGATTCTTAATTAAAATTTTCACTGAAACAAAAGACAAAATGATAGGTATATAGCATATGTAGAAAAAAATGTTAACTTGAATAAAAGTCTGAATTTATGTTTATTTAAATTCAGGTTTTTATATGAAATATTTATTTAATCAGCTTATGTCTTTGCAACATCAAGCAGCTTGTTATATCAGTTAATTGGTTAATGTTGCTTGTTTTTTTAATGGAACGTTGTAATCTATATATTGTTGGTGTTAATAAGTTAATCTTGAAAATTAAACAATCCATAATTCATATTTTTATGTCCTTTTGAAATATTTTACAGCTTTGAATGTACAATTTGATTACCTTATTGAGGTTAGTTGTAAAAGTACAGGCTATAATGATGTGTGTGTGTGCGCATATGTAATATTCTTATATACTGATCTGTTCTTAATCCTATTTTAATTTATAAATTTTCAATTAATATAGGGTTACTACTACTATATGTTTTCAAAGTAATGTTACTTAAATTTGAGTGACTTTTAAAAGCCTTTTTAATAGTTCAAACTACTAAAATATGTAGAAAAAATGTAGGTGCATTGTATATAACTTGTTTCTATATTAGCCTATTGTAGTTATTTAAATAATAAGTTAGGAACTTGGTATTTAATATAAATAGTAATAAAAGTCTCCAAACTGTTTGAATAATTTACTGGATAATCTCTGTTCAGGTACTATTGGTTACTGATAGTACTTTGTTATCTAACTCTTTTTGTTTTTTACATTACCGGACACTAGCACTGTGATTGAACTCGAAAAGAATTCTTTAGTTTTTATGTACCAACACTTTCTTTTTTATAGTCTGACTTGATCAGTAAACTATTTTGATA
>NW_013665908.1:229348-234503 GCF_000517525.1 Limulus polyphemus
ATTTGATAAACACGTTTAGATTGAATGGTAATTTATAATCAGTCACAAAAACGTCGAATCTGAATCACTTGAAAAAACACGGGGGTGTCTTAACTTTTTTCCAGGTGTATATATTTGACAGTCAAATCACATCATTCGATTAGAGTAGTCCAAGAGTTTGAGATGGGTGATGTTGACTTAGCTGCCTTCACTCTAGTCTGTCATTCCAAATTAGGAACTGTTTGCAGTGATTGCCCATGTGTAACTTTGCCCAAATATCCAAAACTAACAAGCTATTGTGTAATGAGAGAATCAGATAAACACTTCATTTATAACAACTTCTGTATAAAAAAAAAACTTTTGTTTCTTTAATTTTGTGAAGTATAACCAATATAATTGTATATTTACCATAACTTAAATACTTTGGCCTTCTGTTGTATTGGTAATTGTTGTTGACAACTTTCCAGATCATTGCAAATCTTGTTTAGCAAACAACATCATTTAACTACTTTGCTATTGTAATAATTTTGAACACTTAAGACACAAAAAATGAAACAATAGCTAATTATTCAGATTTTTGTAATTTTTAATTTTAGCAATTCCAGTTTAATCAAGTTTCATTGTGCATTGAGCAACATATAATTAATTCTAAATAATTTCTGCCTTAAAATTGATCAGTAATAAATCTTTGAATACAGATTCAGATATATATCTTAACAAATAAACCTTGTATTTCAAAACAAAGCAAAATGATTATATTCTTCTCTTCACATTTTGCATATTGTCAATCCAAAGTAAACATTCCTGACAAGAAAAATGTGATTATATTTTATAAATTAATGTCTCTCAGATAATTGTTTATTTAAGATTTTTTCAGAACATCTTAAAATCACAATGTGACTTTCCTTCCTGTTTCTAGATTAGTACTTATAATGTATTATGACTTTTTATACAATAAAAATATTGATCAGAATCTTGTGAATATTTTTGTGTCCAGTTGTTATTGAAATTCAACATTCATTTTTCTCAATAACTTTATTGCAGCAGATTATCTAAGCTAAATAAAAAGTAATATTTCTTTAAATTGTTTGTTTTGCACAACTAATCAGTATTTTTTTAATATCAATGGATTAAAGATGTCTATTTTTCTGTTTATTTTTATATAAAATATTTTACTTTAATATCAGTAATTGAATTTTTCTAACAAGCCTCAATGACTAAAATTAGAGCAGTATTCGATCCAAGATATTTTGACAGTAATAGAAAATTTTACTTTCCTAGGGTCAGGTGTAGCCTAGCAGTTTAAGTACTGGACTGTGATTTTGAGGTTCCATGGCTCGTGTCTCATTGCTGTAAAATTATGCTCCGCATTTTGGGGCCTTCCGTGAGTGCTTCATAAGGGTGACAATAAAACGTCTATTTGGTCAAATATGAGTAATCCAATAGTCTATAAGTTCAAAGTTAGGTGCAGATAACTTGTGTGTAACCTTGCATGAATCTCCAAAGCAAATACACTTTCAGAACTTGATCATATACAATTTTTAATTAAATAACATCCATATGGCATAATAAAAGTTACACTAGACTCGAAATATTTGCAACTAGAAAATATAAGTGTATAATTTTTAGGCCATAAACAAAACATAAAAACCTAGCACGTAAAAGACCAACAACAAAAGACAGATTAAGGATACAAACTAAAATATGGAAGCATTTTTGTACAACAGTAGGATGCACACAGAGTGTGGATCACCAGCTGTCAGGTTTTAACCTGTTGTTTAACCCTTTCACTGTACAATTAATTTTCAGGCTGATTTCCAAAAAGTCAATTATCCACCAAAAAATAAAAGTATGAATGTGACCCTTTGTATTAATTTTTCAATGTTGAAAGAAGCTGTATTTTCTATATCTGACAGTAATATTCCTTGAAAACAATATTGGATAGTGAAAAATAATGATTTAAACAAATTGATGAAAATGAGAAGAAAAATGTTCTCTAGTAAATGACATAAATGTAGGCAAAACTAAATCAATAAGAGGCCAAAGTCATTACAAAATATAAAACACATTATTTAGATAACAATATCCAAGATATAAAGAAGTTGTCTTTATATAAATCCTATATTTGTACCTGCAAAGTTGGCAATTTTGTAATGAAGCATATAAACAACCAGGTTTCACGGCGTGGAACACAGATGGCAGCACGCACGCACGCAGGTTTGGCGATTGTTTCAAGTACAGAATTCCCGCATGTATGAGAAAAGGGAAACTGTTTTTGTTTTTTTTTCGGATATATCTGAACTACGCAGCAAAACAGTTAAATGAAATTAAAGTTAAGAGTAGATAGGGGTGAACAAGTAAAACGTGTTACATCAAAGTCTGTCGTTCATTGTCTGCTGAATCTTAGAGTTCTCTGAACTGGCCGTTTAGCCGACGCATGTACAATGTACATCTTTCTCTCTGTTCAGTAGTTCAAAAGTTAAAAGACTGCTATAGCTGAATCCTAGAGTTCTCTGATCTGGCCGTTTATTCGACGTGTGTACAATGTACTGCTTGTGTTGAAAATTCCGTTTCTTGAAGTTGTCACCATAGTCTAGTAATGGTTGCGTATTTATGAACAAGATAACAGATGGTATCTCGATCAATAAACACTAAAATTAAGAGAATAATTTAAACTTTCAATTCAAGTTTCAGTAGACTACTTATAACCCAACGTGTTTTTCTTTTTTATAGTTATTTTTTCTAACTACAAACTTTTTTTCTTTCAAACGTAGTGTGCCCCTCCTCCTTAGTGGCTTATCGATACGTCTGAAGACGTATAGCGCTAAAAACTGGGTTTCGATGCCCGTGGTAGGATACAGCACATATAACCCATTTTATAACTTTGTGCTTAACAACAAACTAACAATAGCATCCCGTTTATAACTTCTACATACGCCATGTAATATATATCTATGTTTGTGGGTAGCTTTAGTTTCATTTCTCTCGTTAAACTTACAAATAGTCTAAAACCTGATAGGAAGGGCATCCTCGCTGTTGTGTAAATCCTATTTCAACAGGGGTCTCTCGTACTAGAATAAATTTTACTATTCCCACATTGTAGTTTGTCTCCTAGTGATATCATTCAAAGTAGGAAGATCCTTTAGATGTTGAAATTAATATAACTCTTGTGTTAGTTTATTAAAAACGTGATTTCTTCACAAAAGTTTATGATAGGTACAATAAGACGAAAACTGTTATAAGACAAATGATATGTACAATAAGACGAAAACTGTTATAAGACAAATGATATGTACAATAAGACGAAAACTGTTATAGATAAATGATATGTACAATAAGACGAAAACTGTTATAAGACAAATGATATGTACAATAAGACAAAAACTGTTATAAGACAAATGATATGTACAATAAGACGAAAACTGTTATACGATAAATGATATGTACAATAAGACGAAAACTGTTATAGGACAAATGATATGTACAATAAGACGAAAACTGTTATACGACAAATGATATGTACAATAAGACGAAAACTGTTATATGATAAATGATATGTACAATAAGACGAAAACTGTTATAAGACAAATGATATGTACAATAAGACGAGAACTGTTATACGACAGAATCACGAATGCTAGAATAGTGAATAAAAATAGCAGCAGCATCAAGTATAAAAAGATATGGCTCACTTTAGAGAAGAGAAAAACTACCTAATTCTCATGCATTCTGAAAACGTGGCGACATAATTTTTTATTGGAAATGTCACATGTGTGGAATCCTTATTTCTCTTATTTTATCTTTATTGATTTATGCTCGGATTATGAGAACAAAGTGTTTATAATCAGTGTGTCTGCTATTCAAGTACAGTGTTCATTAGAAGATGTTATGATAGTCACGTATGACTGGTATAACGGTTGCCTTAAGCAGAAGCACGTTCTTACTGCTGCAGAGAGCATGCTTTTAATTCTCTTCACGTCAAGGACATCCTCAGTGGGACTAACAACGTTTCGTCGCATACTTTTCTAATGAAAGAAGACAGGTATATATATTCACCCAATGTCCAAATACAAGCTGATCACGTTCCGAACCTATGAAACAACCGAAGTGCACCGCATCTGGCAGTACAGATAATCCACACTTTGTATTCCAACCCACGGAATAGTTTGTTTGCCTCAGGAGGCAAAAAATTTGCTCAACACAAACACTGAAGATGAGTCACAATAATCAACATCTTGTGTTGCGTGCGCTACAAAATTTTAGTTAACTGTACACTTGGTTCGCTGCTTTAGGAGTTGGCGTAAGATTATACAGGCCTCGAAATAAATTAATTTTGAAAGAAATATGAGTACTGTGGTAAATGAATAAGGAAAAAAATGGTGTTAAGTTATATATACATGGTTCAACGTGTGAATAAAACTGTGATGAAACTTTTCATTCAAACTCGTACATGAAGGAATAGTTTATAAATGAGGTGGCAAAAAACAAAAATAAAACTTTCTGTTTATGTTTTAAGATTTATACCGCTTGTCTTGGTTTATCAAAAACGAATTTCAGACAATTTCAAAATTATGAAATAATCCTATTTGAAGTGTAGGTGTTTTATTATTCGAATGCCACGAGCTGTCGAAGTAAAAAGAATTGGGAATATTTTGAGGATGGCAATTCCGAAAGATTTTATATCGCAAAGGGAAGTTTATGGTATTTGAGAAAACTTTAATGTAAAGCAAAACAGCTAATTTTGAAGTTTGTTTTCTTTTGTTACGTATTAGAATTTCCAATAGCCTAAAACTGAGTTAAATTATAATTTAGATCTAATAGTTAAATATATACCGATATATCTCTAATTTATGATATTTGCCAACAAGATTGATACACAGTTTTCTTTTTTAATACAAATATGTTTTAATATACACACAACAATACAATTTAGAATAACAGTTATTGCAAATAGTTATTAAACACAATGATTTATATATAAAAATTTTACAAACTTACAAGCAGTATAAAGTCTTCTTTCTAGTCAGGAACTACCTTGATATATTATCGAGGGTTCACGATGAGCGAGTTAATTATGAGTTGATGTAGGTACAATTCGCTTAACAGGAAGCTAGCTTGCTTTGTCCTTCGTTATTCACCAGCCACACACGCCGAGTTTTCCACCGTGACATTACGT
>NW_013665908.1:235132-239806 GCF_000517525.1 Limulus polyphemus
ACTGAAGTTTTCCGATTGATAAGCATTATAATAATCACAGTTATAATTTCCGAAGTTTATAGCATACTGACTATAGCAAACTAATAATAGATACTACTTTTTTGGCGCGTCGCGTTGGTTATATTGATAGGCGTGTGGAGAGTTTCTCGAAAATTCAGATTACGTAACAATACAAAGTTACATTAAGCGTTTACGTACATACATATATTGTTGATTCTTACACTCGGGAATCTTCTACAACTTTAGAGAATAAGTGGTAGTTTCGCAATACATATTTATCACTATAAGTTATGCATGTTTCTAAATATAAGCTTAATCTAAACAAACGTTGATATTAAAATAAATATATAATAATAAATCCGTCACACTTTTTTAAGAGTGTTTCTAAATTTACATATGACATACTCAAGTAATAGAATACTTCGAAATGCTTCCGTTTTGGATGAATTCTTTTAAGTTATGGCATACAGTGTAGGATATTATCAATAAGTTTGTTTGGGCCTTGGTCAAAGGTCGAGATCACAATTAAGGTCAGTATCAGTGTCTGGACAGCAAACAATCCGGTAGAATTTCTACAAGTTCGAAAGGCGGGTTTGATATACACTGGGCCCCCGCTATAACGGGTCCATATCGCGAGACAGTGTTATAACGAAGTCCTTTGAAAAACGCCAAGCTAATAGCCAGAAAAATGCACCACTACACATAAACTGACTTATAAACAAATAAACCATCTGATCTAATATTCAAATAAACTTAAAGTTAATCATTCTATAGGTATCAGTACAATTACAGATGGCTCTATCCTAAATTTGACCCATATATATAGAGAGAGAGAGAAAACGACGTTTCATTACGATGGGGAAATTTCATTGGCTAAACCCCTTAATTAGTAACGAAACTGTCATCTCATTGGCTGATTCTAACTAAGTGTTTTATTATCAAAAATGTATTATTACAACGAAATGAACCGTAATATAGAATGAAGAGTTGAATGGTTATATCCTCTTAATCGATATCTTAAAATATCCTCATCCATGGAAAGGCGTAAGTAATACTTATTTGTTTACTTGTGATTGATCTGAAATTTCTTATCATATGAGTTTACGTACATTTAAACAGTTGACAAATGAGTATATGATTGTTTTAATCTGCATTTAGAGCGTCCGAATGGATTTTAAATCGCAAAATTAAACTAGACTTAGGGAAGTAAGGCTAACTTTATTATTTATTGTTTTTGATTCAACTCGCAATTTCGTCGTTATTGAATGTTATCCTGCATTATGGTTATAAAAAGTACAATTATATAACTTGGATTAATGACATAACGAATCTTGTAGTTTTGATCAGTTTATGACTAAACCTTGTAATTGTGCTTCAACCAGATCATTTTAACTCTTATATCCTTGTTTATGTAACTGATATAATTCAGTAATTTTAGTTACGTTAATAACTGAATCTTCCTGATTTCTTTAAATTAAATACTGAATATTATTAGTTTAGCTGTGTTAACGGTTGAATTACATTTTCTTTTAATCTTTAGTTTGGTCATGTTAATCGCTGACTCTTATGAACTTGCTCACGTTAATGACTGAAATTTACAGATTTGGTTAAAGTAATGATCATCCTGTAGCAACTATTCCGCTATAAGTAGCGTTACAACCATAGAACTTATTATTATTATTATTGTCAATAGGTAAGGCAACTGTTTACACGTAGAAATTAAATTATTATTCCTTTTGTTAAAATTTTCGTAATCAGTTGATGATGATTGCTAGTCAAAGAACAGTTCTTCACGAATGTAATACTATTTATTGTCATTGTTGTTTTTAATTAAATGTTTTCTGTAAGGTTAAAGCACTGACAGCTATTGTCACTGTTAAAGTAACTGGTAATTTCACCCTTCCATAACTAATTTAGAATATATCTCTAGTAAGGTATATTCAGGTAACTGTTTTAAATTTTCGTGAATTTGTAACGCACGTATTTATGGTCTTAAACGTGTAGTAATCCTTTAGCTTAGGTAAATTTCACAAAGGCAACGGCTATCTCATGAAATCTTCTACCAGTTTGATTTTGTTCTTGTGTCCGCTCTCTAGGACGATCTCAATGGGTGTGTGTGTGTGTGTGTGTGTGTTTGCTTATGGCAAAGCCACATCGGGCTATCTGGTGTGTTGATCAAGGGGAATCGAACCCCTGATTTTGGCGTTGTAAATCCGAAAACTTACCGCTGTCCCATCGGGGGAGTCAATGAATAAAACAGATAGTTGTACAAGTTAGGGGTTCTCTCCCTTGAATATGTTATTTGGAATAATCGCTGGCGTAGGTAATAAAAGGATTGTGAGATTCCACACTAGGACCTCCTTTGTCTGACTTAAAAATTGCAGTATTAAAGGATTCTTCCTGATGTTCTTGTTCTGTGCAAACGTTTTAGGAAACTGTTTTCCTCACCTAGCATCCAGATTATTCGTTATGTAAAATAGAGACATTTATACATTCTTGTACGAATAAAGATTCCCTTTTTATTTTTAAATCAGTGTATTTGTCTTCGTTTTCTGTCTATGCTTAATTTATTCTCTACATAACAATTTTTGAAAATATATTTCTACGGATACTTTTGACTACCTGTTGGATATCAGTGTACTTCAATGCATAATTGTCATCTATGTTGTTTGCTTTGTACTACCTAGTTATTAGAAGTTCAGGATAGAATATTCAACGATAAAAAATCAACGGGAAGCTTTGGTTGGTTCGTTCACTAACCACTATTTAAAACCAATGGTTACTCAAAAGCTAGGCGATTTTTCCTGGTGAAGGTAATCGATAACGTACTGCTTTGTAAAAGCTGGTAGTCCATTATTGTACTTACCGGTTATCTAACCTTTAGTCGTCTTTTTACTTTTATTTATTTATTTTATAAGAAAGACATACACCAGCGGTGTCTTGATATGTTTAAGCAACATGGCGAAGCAGTAGAATTAAAAATGTTGTAACATCATTCTATTTCTTTATTTCTCCGCGTATCTTTATTAGTTTTGAATCCCTCTGAGAAGACCAGTCAAAGACCAAAAGTAGAACTGTGTTGTCTTTCATGTTAGCTCTAATAAATGTGTTCTAAAAAAAGGGTATATAATTAAAAAAATATAGAACTTATCAACACAGCAACATATAATTTTGCATATTAACTATCAGTAGATTTTAGATTATTTTAGCTAACAACAAACACACACATCGACTGTTAGACATTCTTTGCTGTCAAGAAGTAGCAATCCATTGTTATGAAGTTCTTAGCCAGTAAGAAGAAGACACCTATTGCTAATAACTTCTTAGCTGGCAAGATACACCTATTGTTAAAAGTCCATCGTTGCTAAGTGAAGACGCCTAGTGCTGGACGTTTCTCGCTATCAAGAGCCCCCCAATGGCACAGCGGCATGTCTGCGGACTTACAACGCTAGAAACCGGGTTTCGATACCCGTGGCGGGCAGAGCACAGATAGCCCATTGTGTAGCTTTGTGTTTAACTTTAAACAAAGCTATCAAGAATAAAGCCATTATTAGAAATATTTATCTAATTAGAATCAGACCCCTATTATTGAAAGTATTTAGCTAATAAGAAACAGACCCCAACTGTACAACAAGTTTTAGGCTGGCAAAAAGAATATACCCACTTTTAGAAGTTCTTATCCGAATAGAAGCAGACATCAATTGTTAGAGGTTCTCAGCTAGTAAGAAGAATTTACTTGTAGTTAAGAAATTTTTAAACATTTATTCCACACCTGGGTACTCGTTAAATTCAACCATTTTATTTAATAGCATTTTATGCACCAAATGTTTTTATGTTTAAATGTATATATTTTAGTATATGTGGAACTTTTGTTGTTTTACTGAAGCTAGAACTTAATTATTTTTCAAGACAAAATATCAAACGTGTGACCTTATTTAGTTTTAAAACGATTAATAAACATTATAATTATCAAACTAATATTAACAGGCCTAACCAACGAGAGATTCGTTCGACAGTTCCCGAAAGGTGTATTTTGAAAGCTACAAATGTTCAACTGTGTTTACTATTACCAAATACATATATATATATGTGTGCGTGTGTTCGTTTATAAAAATGAACGTTGATGCGTTGTGAAATTTCAAATTATTTTTTTTTCTCTTACGTACATCTAATGTGTGCCAGTTCTCCACCCAGTCTTGTCGTGTGACAAGAGTAAAAATGTGTAGAATATGATTTATCCAATGAACATGCTTGAGCTCATGCATAATAACACGTGCTTGCAATTCGTTCTTTGTTTTCATTCTAGAGTATCAGGAACACGGTTTCACAGTGAAACTAACCACAAGTTCCAGCTGAAAATGATCCGATAAAACGCACGTGGAGCGAGAAACTAGTGAATGGTTTAGTCAGCGTTGTTGCGTCATTGCATGTTTAACTGGGAATATGCAACACATTGGTCTAGCACGCTATTATGTAGGGCTAGGAAGATAATGTATCTGCAAGCTATTTGATGTAACGTGTAACAGTGGTTTTTAATTATCAATTAAAACTAGCTGTACGCATGTATCGTATCAATAAGTATTGTACTGTTAAAGTTTCTTGCCACTTTTTTGTGAATAATTTTGAACTCATACCTTAGACTAACATTTTCTTCTTCAATATCTCATAAGCTCC
>NW_013665908.1:240037-277219 GCF_000517525.1 Limulus polyphemus
CTAAACAACTTTTATAATACACGCTATAAATCACAGCGATTCACAATCTATTTCTGCGCTGCTTTCTCTGCCAGGCTTATATACCAACGAAGAGGCATCTAAAAACATTCGCGGACTTCCCCGATAAGTCGAGAAACTCCTCACGCACGCCATCAGCGTCACGTGACTTCCGCTGTCGTAACAATATTTTATTATAGATAACTGCTTATTAACAAGAGATGTCCTATGAAAGAAAACAGTTCCTGAATTTTTTTAAATAAATTTTTATATTACTCCTTTCTGAAAATTTTACAGTTTCACAAACCATATATAACTACTTATTTCTAAAAGCTTTTTCAAGTATCTCGGAAACTGGGTTGTCCAGATGGCTTAACAAATGTGTATAAAATGAAATGGCCTTGGTTATAGTATGTTATTTTATCCTTTGAAAAATCTATGACGAATTTTCACTTATGACCACGGACCTTGACATGGTGCATTTTCATCAGCATCTTTGTCATAAAGAAATTAAATAACTTCCCAGCACACCGATTTCTTCACATTCTCCTCTCTATTATAATATTTAAAGGAGCTTACTTCACTGGCAGCTTTTCAGTATTGAGATTTTATTTTGTAGGTAGTTAGACAATTTATGCAAGATGTCTTTATTTAGTATTTTATAACCAGTTGTAACATTATTAAAGATTTAATTTATAACTAAATAAATCATGATAGGTTTGAATCCAAACACTGTTTGTGTTGAGAGGATTTTTCTTTAAGATACGTATTTGGTTCTACGTTTGTTTGTTTCTTTTCGCAGTGACAGACAGTTCAATGACTTTAATCAGACGTTCACACAGGCAGACTAAATGTTACCAGTTATTTTTGAGAATCTCAAAACACTTGGTATGTTCCGGATTACGCAAGTCACACACACAAAGAAAATGAAGTAGTTACCAATAAAGTTCGATAAAGAGAAAAGGTGTGTCCTGTTTATATATATATAAAAAAAAAGATTAAGTAATAATCAGATGCGAATAGCTGAATAAAGATTGAAACAAAATAAAAATAAAAACAAGCAAAAGGAAACCAAAAACGTGACCCACCTAAAAGCAAAGAGAGAGAAAACCTTGGAATGAGAATAGCACTTCCTCAATTTATATTATAGTCTTAAAAAAATAAAAGGTGAAAATAGATTAAGGCAAGATACTAAGAAACCAGTCCAGTAGAAAAGGATTAAGAACCCAATCCTATGTAGCAAAGGAGTAGAAAACTAGTTGTCTTCGTGGGGAAGTATGAATCATACAAGTTAGAAAAGGATCTGTACCTATCTTCTCTAAGTGACGAATAATAAATATATAAAGCAGAAAAACTTTGGAATCTGTGGATTGTAAACGTCTAACATAAACAACGTTCTAACTGAGACTTTGTTTTATAACCAACCTATCCTAATGAATTGTTGTATTGAGCGAAATGTCTCAGCAGCAGTGACATACAAGGACAAAGTACGGTTTAGTTACTGCTACGTACGTACTCTTCTTACTGGAAACCGGTAGAGAGATAACAGGAAAGAAGTGTTTGAAACGATGTGTACTTTTATTGGTGATATTTCATAACAATTGTTACTATAAAATAATATTTTAACTGATATGCTTGCGAATTTCTTCATTCTTTATACATTCGCAGTCACGACTTACGTTTTCCCTGAAAAGGGAAAAATGTCTTTTCGGCTACTTCTTCAATTTCTCGCTAATTATTAGTCTATTTAGACCCAGTTCGCAGTATGAACAGATTGTAACACACACATCGTACACATGTATAATGCATATTTAAGTGAATAGTCATAAACAATGAAGCTTCAAATTCTGCAGTATAAGCATCACAAGCCTACCTTAATTCTTGTACTTAAAACTTCAAAGTTTACTTTAAATTTGGTCTAGTTTGAATAGTGCATATCTATCTAAATAAAGGAACAACTTGTGGAATTCTACACTTAGAGCTTTTAGTCACGTATAATGATCCTTGTTTCGATGTTGGTTCATCAGATTGCAGTGAAGAGGAGATAAGCCTCTTTGGTTCTCTGTTCTGATGTGCACGTGATGAAGACAAGTTTGTATCTAGTCTTTTCTAATTGGTTAGACTACGAGATGAAAGAAGTTCGCGGTTTTGGTGACAAAGAATTAACTCTAAACTTTGTCCTTTGCCGATTTTCGACCTCGTGGAGTAAACACGTGCTTTCGGTTCTCTTTTAAAGTATGTAAAGACAAAGAGCGTTGCCGCGTAGTGCATTGTTGTTCAAACTAAGTAAACATTAATTGTTATACAAAAGTTCAAAGTTGACTGTACACAGGTCAGTGTTGTCTGTTTAGATCAGTGTTTCTCAACCTTTTTTTTTTTTTGCTCGTGGCTCCTTTTAGAATTTGATTTATCTCTGTGGCCCCACCCTTCGTATAAGCTGTTACTTAGGAAAAAGTTATTTTATTTCCACACTGTTGATTTAAAATATGTTTATAATATTATTTTTACAATATTGTATTGTTTTTAAATATTTTGTTTATAATATACTGTTTAATTATACAAGTAAAAACAAAAATTGTTAATCATTGACATTTTATTCACTGTGATCCTTGGGCCTGATGAACACTTGTAAGTTTTTGAATGTCCGGTTGCAGTGTGATCAGTGATAAGCGAAGATTACCTCTCTTCACAACATCAAGGCGGTTACGTATTTTTAATAGCAAATAAGTCACCCGACTAAAACCAGATTCAACCAGATAAGATGTGGGAAAAGCGATAAAATACAACTTTGCTTTCTCCCAGAGCTGTGGAAACTTATTAGCTATTTCACTACTTATCCAGAAATAATGTTTGTCACGTTTGAATCTAGCTTGAACTGTTATATCACTCTGCTGCTCTTGAGAATCAGTCGAAAACATTCGCAGATACCAGACAGACATTTTGATTGTTACTCGAGTACTAGTCGCGTCTGGTAACTGGACTTCTGAGCTGTGGGGGATATGGGGAGAAGGAAACCTTTGATACAAGTTTAAGTATTTTATTTGGGCAGTGAAGTTTTGATTGCCCATTCAGAATTTACTGTGGCCCCCAAATTTTCCGTCATTCACGTGTGGTCCCTTAGAAACATGGCGTGGCCCCCTGGGGGCCATATGGCCCATGTTGAGAACCACTGGTTTAGAGGATTTGTAAGTATATATTTCTTGAATTTTGAACGTCAAGCCATAGTCACCTTTTAACTTAGGTCTAGTCTGGACATTTCCCGCGTTATGCGTGGCTACTAAATTTTCTTGATGTATGTTCGTATGTATTCATGCCTATTTTTGATAAAAGGTATATTATTTGTTTGTGAACATGTGTATTTATCTTGATGTTTAAGCCGAATCTTAATTTCTAAAAGCTCACTTAACAACCAGATCTTTAACCCGTAGTTTATTGGTAGTTGTTGCTGGTAATTATGGAGCTCGAGAAAATGCCACAAAAGCAATAAGAAAACGATTGGTCGACCTCGAGTTGTAAAATACTATTTATTGTTTACACAACTTAAGTTGAAACTTCCTTCCTGTTTGTAGCAGTCTTCTAGAAAAATAGTCTTAGAAGTTAAATGTTATTATAAGATTTATTTGATTTAACCGACTGTAGCTATAACAAAAGTCTTAGATAGAACAAGTAATATTTCTGTTTTGTTGTTTTTATTAAATGTGAAACCTCTGTTGTAAAAATATTTAGTGAAACAGAATTTTGACAGATGGCGCTATCAAAACGCAGTAAATTAAATTTTGTACAGGTGCTACCTTTACCGAAATAGTATAACCATATACGTTGCGGGTTAGGGGGATACGGGAGACTATAGTGAAAAATATAAGCTGTGGATGAGAGAGATACAAGAGAATATAGCGAAAAGCTTCAAAAACATGACAGATAAATAAAGTTATAGAACAGCTCATACTCGTTAAGAATTTGAAGAATTTTGGCTATTTCCTGTATTTTGGGAATAAAACAGGCAGAATAAAGAAACGTGGATCAAAAAATACAGAAAGCTTAAATTATATTTCTTAAAGCTTCTGTTAAAAAAACAAAAAAAAACACTTAATGTTTCAAAGACTACCCAGAATTTTAAGAGCTTGATATAAACGTCACTCATGTTTTATTGTATTCTTTTTAGATAGAGTTAAACCAGATAAAGATATATATGGTGAAGCGATATGAAAATGAAAGGTTGAGATGTATAGCACTATACAAGTACATATAAATACTGATAACATAGGCCTGTGATGGTTTTATTGTTTTGAAATTTTTACATGTTCTACAGTAATTCCTGTAAGCCAAATCCGAAAATGATATCCACGTTTCTCCATCACGTACAGATTTTTCACAAAACGTCATATGTACTTTTACATAAGTGAATCCGTTTCATTGAAATCGGGTCACATTTTGTTATGTTTAAAATGTTTACAATCAATAGCTATAGATTTCTCTAAACCAATCGCGACATGAGAATCTTATCGATCGTTCTAGAACCCACGAGATACACACCGCTGGTGTATAAACGATTAACAGACCGCATGACGTGTCATTTCTAGATAGTATTTGTTTGTGCGTTCACTTTCACATTAATTTTTCTTTTTAATATTACTTATTCGTCCCTATGGCAACAAGAGGTTGTGTAAAGGGCCCAAACATATTTTATACTTGTGGTAAATTTGTTGTAAATTCGATATAAGTAAGAGTTTTTTCCTTCCCGATCTGAAAAAAAATATATTATTTTCGAAATCTACGTAGCTGAATTATGGAAAATCCGTTATTAAAAACAAAACAACTTTTACGAAGTTTACATTGGCAGGCCTGTGTAATATATATATATATCGCGAGTGAACACAGTGTGTCTAAACTTAAGCTTCCAGAAGAAGCAACACGGTGATCTTCCAAACAGTTGACACAATAACTTCATCCTTAAATATGTTTGTTTGTTTGTTATGAATTTCGCGCAAAGCTACACGAGGGCTATCTGCGCTAGCCGTCCCTAATATAGCAGTGTAAGACTAGAGGGAAAGCAGCTAGTCATCACCACCCACCGCAAACTCTTGGGCTACTCTTTTAGCAACAAATAGTGGAACTGACTGCCACATTATAACGCCCCCACGGCTGAAAGGCCGAGCATGTTTGATGTGAGGGAAATTCGAACTCGCAACCCGCAGATTGCGAGTCGAGCGCCCTAACCACCTGTCCATGCCGGGCCACTTAAATATGCATCACAAAAAAAGTGGCATCTTATTTAATATAAGTATTGGTGAGTCTCGGTTTACATGCACACAGGTATAAATTTAATTAAATATTCATATCATTAACAGGCGATATCATTTAATCAACTACAGTGCCATTTATTACTATGTTTCCTGTTCAATATTTCATTGCAACTCTTAATATAGGCCTACAGCTTGTGACAAATTTATTATCATTTATTTATTTTAATATCAACGTTGTTTAGATTAAGTTTATATTTAGAAATATGCATAGCATATAGTGTTAAATATGTATTGCGAAACTCCCGCCTGTTCTCCAAAGTGGAAGAAGATTCTCGAGAGGAAGAATCAACAATATATGTTTGTACGTAAACGCTTAAATGTAGCTTTGTATTGTTACGTAATCTGAATTGTCTAGAAAGCCTCCACACGCCTCTAAATATAACCAACGTGACGCGCCAAAAAAGAGTATCTATCATTAGTTTGCTTTAGTCAATGTGCTATAAACTTCGAAAGCTACAACTGTAATTGTTATAAAGCTTAACAATCGGAAAACTTCAGAGCTTTACAACTTCGAACATTACAACTCATTTAACTTCAGTGGATTTTCATCGGACATTAGTATTTTTACGAAAACATTACATAACGTCACGATGAAAGACTCGGCGTGTGTGACTGGTAAAGAACGAAGGACAAAGCTAGCTAGCTCCCTGTTAAGTGAATTATACCTACGTCAACTCGTAATTAACTCACTCACCGTGAACCCTCGATAAGATATTGAAGAAGTTTCAGACTAGAAATAAGACTTTATATTGCTTGTAAGTTTATGAAACTTTTGTTTATAAATCATTGTTTGTAATAATTATTTGTAATAACTGTTATTGTAAATTGTATTGTTGTTTGTATATTAAAACGTATTTGTGTTAAAAAACTGTGTGTATCAATCTTGTTGGCAAATATCATAAATTGACTATATATCGGCTTTTATTTAACTGCTAAATCCAAAGTACAATTTAACTACTAACTTTAAAGTATCATTTAACTCAATTTCAGACCTTTCGAAATTGTAATACGTAACAACCTCTATATACAGAGGTTCAGTACATTATATTCAAACGAATTTGGACCATCACCACGTCGTTACATTCTAAGTCACCATGCCCAGTCATGGTCATTTTGACGGCTGAGAGTCTTGACAATAGTCCTACATCGAAGTTTACATTGTAAAAACAATTATTATGTTGTCATGTCCCAATCACACAATTCCTTCCTGCATGATTTCCATAATAACTCTAGTGTACGAGAACGACAATTTTCCAGCTCTCGTTTCAACAGTCCGACTTGACAAATTTATTTCCATATGGGATAACATTAATACACATTTCATTCTCCAGCTTCTTTGGATATGTGACAATTGAATGGAAGGTATGACTAAAATCCTAGTGACCTTTAAACCTGTTGGCCTCACTGCCATATGCAGATCGTTCTTGATTACGTTGCTTACTGTTGCCTGTATCACGTTGGCGGATTTTTTCACTGACCTTTGTGTTCGTACTTTCTCACCTGTTACAAGGCACTATACTTCACTTACTAAGCTAAGGTATAACTTCTTCCAGTTTTTTTTTCTGGGTGGTTCTGATACCCAAAGTTGATCCATGTGTTTTTGCGTTGAAGAGGGTTGTTATATACCTTGCCCAAAAGCAGTCAATTTTATTTAACATCACGCTACCTATAAGCAATGACAAAATGTAGTTCTGATACATTCTGTTCCACAACGACTTTATGTCAGCTGTGGTTTATATGTGCCAAGGTAACTCACATATACAAAATCGTTTTAGTATAATGTACACATCATTTTGTACATATTTTTCTGCCATCTCTATGGAATATCAGGTATAGGGTCAAAAGCAAAGCTTTTCTTACAGTAATATTTATCAAACATAAAGGTAAGCCACTAAAACAAAAAATAATAATAAAGTAACTCTAATGTATAAATATTTGTTCATAAATATATCTGTTTATGTACAAACGCCTTACGAAAATACTAATGACCTACTTTTCAAAGCGAACTTTTCTAACCCAGCTGAGAGGACTCACTGAATATCCAACGTTTTTAAATGTTACTGAAAATCAGAACTCTTAACCCAAAATCTAGGTTAAAGCCTAGCTACGAGTATGTTCAAGTATGGTATATGTATCTCTCTAGGAAAGTACAAGTGTTTTGTTGTTGAATATTACATTTAGCCTGTGTCACTTCGAATGTGTATTAGTGTATGGTGCAATGGACATCTCGAATATCGATTCAGGCTAGATGAATAAAAGTTGAAAAAGTTTTCACTCAGGTAAATTCTACCTGCAAATATATATTTCATGAAGCGGAAAGACAGTCAAGTTTATTCAGAGGAATTGGTAATTTAGGTTGCCATGGTTACCATCATGAGTCATTGAACAATCATTCATCTGTGGTGTGCCCATCGCATATATCTAAACCCGATTTATAGCGTTGTAACCCCTCATACTTACCATTATGCCTCCGAGGGGCGAGTATGGCTTGTGCCATGTGAGTAACACCCATGTGGCACTGCTTTTAAGCCCTTTCAAGTCATATTATACTTGTGGCGGTACGAGGTTCGTGCTAATGGAATTTCAGGCTCAGGGAATGTTGTTCAGAAGTTGTAAAGTGGCCAGCCGAATTTTGTTTCTTGTGTAGGAAACAACACTGGCGGTATTACCCTGTTGTTTGCTCAGTAAAAACAGATTCCTTTTTAACAACGAGACAATGGTGGAATACTCAAGCCATATAAGTTTTAGCCATACTAGCTTGTCGGGATTATCATTAGACAATGGCCTATCTGGGAGCATGGCAATGTACTGGTCATGTATGTGTCTCATAAGAAATTTATAGGACTAGGAGATTCAAAGTTGCTTGGGAGGCATTTTCTCAAACAACATGCATATGTATACATATGTCTGCAGAAATGACAGTTGATCCAGATATTGCTATATCTAACACATTGTCATACAGTTGGTATATTTTGGTTGTAACTGTCTGGTTACAACATTCAAACATACACTTCTAGCTGAACTTATGTCCAGCCAAACATCAAGTTTACCAAGCATTTTCAATCCAGACTTTAGCTAAAATAAATAATACACCCTTCTGACTATCTTCTTTCTCAACTGGACTTACCAAAAATTCTAAGTTTTTGGCTTAATCTGTCTGACTTTCTTTGCTATCATAGAAGACTGTGCTTTTTAGAGATGTTGATGAAATTGAGGACAATTCCGAGTTTCCCAAGAATCTGGAATGACTATAGATCTCATAGGTAGCCAAAAAGAGCAGATGAATATGTATATTATGTTAGAAGAAATACCCATCAGTAGGCTCTATTGAAAACTACGAAGGTCTTTCCTTGGAGTCTGGGCACCACAAGGCGCTATGCTCGACCTCAGAATATCAGTTGGTACTGGAACCATCAGCTGTCTATGCCATCATCTCAAGTCTGCTCACCATACAGTCTACTAAATCTGCTACAGCTCGTACAGGTCTAGCCGATGAAAGGTAGTAGAAGAAGTGAATTTGATAACTAGTGAAGTATCCCATTAAAGGAAGTTCAGAATCCAACAGCCACTGTCTTCTTTCAGCTGAACCACAAGATACTGAAGCCCAATGAAATCTTACCTAGGACTAAGCAATCATAGTGTTTGAAGAAACCTTGGAAAACTACCAAATAGCAATCCACTGCTGCTGTGACCGCCAATAAATCCTCTACATCTACTCTCTTGCTTTCAGCACCATTATGGATCCGGAAATATCTGGAATTCCTGATAACAGTACCAACTTCAGACCTGACCCTCTACAACCTTTTCCAGGTCACTTGGCTGAAAGAATGTTGTCATGATCAGGCAATGAAGTAGATAGAGGCCTATCCAAAATGGCTCTAGAGCTATGCTAGGTCTATTCAGAAGTTGTGAAGACAACGCTGGACCTGGAAAAAATGAATGAGATTATAAGAAAGACCATCTCATTGACTAAGAAATCATAGCTGTCTTGTAAACGTAAACCCTGTTTTAGGAAATGAAATAACCAGTTCCAAATCCAGTAAGTCATCTCACAACTCTTCACGTTATTTTGTAAAACTAAATATTTTTTGCTTAAATGATTTTATTAACTTGTAAAACGAAGTGTTTTACATACCTTGATTTTTTCAAACTTTGCAAAATGAGGAATGTTTTACCAACCGCCTGCTATGCTAATTTTTTTAAACTAAAAGTGTTTTACTTGGATTATTGTCACTGAAGATATTTTACATACTTTAACTGATGTCTCATAAAACTACATGACATATGTGGCTGCTATAAGACGAGATTCACTGAAATGTTGTTTCATCAATTCAACATTCCTGACACTATTTGACTGGGCCATTTTGTGGCAATGAGTTGAGGAACAATGTCACTGATCTTTAGGCATAAAGGCTAACCATTATGATCGTGTTCATGTGTTGATTTGTTATCCAGTTGCATATTTTAACTGTTCATTCACTTGGGAAGCTGAGGCCTGCCTGTTATTTTGAAACGTTATTGTGAAATAGACTATGGCTTATGAAGTTTTCAACAAT
The DNA here is from genome assembly GCF_000517525.1 of Limulus polyphemus. Lineage (NCBI taxonomy): Eukaryota > Metazoa > Arthropoda > Merostomata > Xiphosura > Limulidae > Limulus > Limulus polyphemus. Next base: position 249,894 of record NW_013665908.1, read on the forward strand.
AGTATACCCCGTCCAGCCAGGTCTTCGGACAATCTTGTATTGGTAGTTCTGAAATGCTAACTATGCTTTGTAAAACTTATAGCCACTCTGCAAATATTTACTGTGTTTGACTAACTTATATTTAACCTCAATATCAAGGAAACGTCCAAATGTGTTTGTTGGAGTCTTGGCATACTACACTATCAATCTGGATATTCTTTACACACGTACATTAGCTGGCATTATCTAATAACATTAGTTGTGCTTTATCATAGCTAGAACCATTATCAGCTATCCTTGGGTTAGAATCCAGTTACAATGACTGAATATTAATCCAAGGATAGCTGATAATGGTCTTAAAGCGTAATAAGCAACAGAAGAAGAGTTTTATTTATTCACTCTCCATAAAATAAAACTTTTATTCTAAGTACCCTCGGTGGGTCAGCGGTAAGTTTACGGACTTACGACACTAAAATTCCAGAGTTTGATTCCCCACAGTAAACATAGCAGACAGCGGATTGTGACTTTGCACCAAAAAACAAATAAACAAACCTTCCAAGCAATGGAAGACAAATACCCTATATGATGCATGGTTCTAATTGCTCAAGGTAAACTAGAGTGTAACAGTGAAAAAAAAAAGTGATCAAGATCATGTTTGGAATGAAGTGTTGTATGGACCAGAAACAGGCTTTGAGCTGTGGGTTTTCGTGACAGGAGTTGCTAAAGGTGGTGTAGGAAAACAGAATATTGATGGGTATAATCCAAGAAAATCAAACTATATGGATGGGATACACTGTTCAAAGAGATAATTTTATGTAGAAGGTCCTAGAAGGAATGATGCAAAGGATACGACCTGAAAGGTAGGAAGAGAAAAATACTGCATGACGATCTGAAAGATGGAGTAGAGTATGATGATTTGAGGAGGAAAGTAGATTGGAGTAAAAATAATATGCATACCTATATATACATAGAAGGGAGCTATTTTTCACCCAAATTAACAACAAAGCTGAATTATAGCTAAGTGTAATATATATTTCTAGTTACAACCTATGGAACAAGAGTACTCTCAAATATAAAGAGGTCAGATTTGGGGACTGACTAAGTCAATTTACCAAAAAGTGACAAACGACATATTCAGTAACGAGTATTCCTCCCACCCTCACTGGATTGATACACTGTGAAGTATACTTTTATCATTTGGCAAATGACATTATCAGCGATATTCTCCCATTCTCTATCAATACAATGCTAAGCTCTCTGAAGTCGTGGATTGGTTAAGCTTTTCATTCATGGACGTCTGTTACAATCTTGGCAGTACAATATGACAATATCCCAGATTTGGCCAAAAGTTTGTATATATAATCACGACAGTGTTACTTCACTTTGTAACTTTACTGAACTCGCCATCGTACATCTAAATTCCATTACTCTGAATTAAGATAAAGCGTCCGATTTCACCTTTGAAAGGTCATACAAACTGTATCCCAAACTCTGTCAGTATACAGTCAATCAATACATTAGCACCCTGAGCAGCAGAATAAGACGTTTCTTAATTTTGGGGTTAATGGGAGTGAAAGTAAACAGTTACTTAAGGTGTCATATTCAACAATGTTGCTCTGATAATATAATTCATTTCCAAGTATCGAGATCTTATGTAATAGTTGTTATCAGTTGTAATCTCAAGTTCAAACGAGCTATGTAGTGATGTGCAGTTAACTGCAAGGAAGAAACAGATTATCTCGAATTGTACAGGACCCTTGAAATATATTTCTTGCTATTCAGTTTCTGAAAATTCATCTACTTGCTGTCCTGAAATCTATACTGAGTCCATGGTCAGTGGTATGGCAATTCCTGCCGAATATTCTGTGCAGATAGCAGTCAGTACGTTTCGTTGTTGACATTCCATGACCTGTCCAGACTAGTTGTCTGAGAACGTGTCTACAACTTTCCCACAATGTATTTGGATAAAGCAAAATGAGCTGCTACTTGTCACTGTGTTTGTCTGATTTCCAACATTTAGACAGCTCTAACAGTCCGAAATTCTATCAAAAGGCCTACATCTGCTACCAACAACTAACATTCATCCACAGTTACAGGCAACAACCAAAATAGAGGCGATTACCACAAAATAGCAAATGATAATTCCTAAAGAGAAAATGTTTTGAAACAGTCGTACATTCACACAACAAGAAAATGTGAAACATGCGAATAACGTATTTATTTTTGGCATTGCACATAAGTTTACTTCCCAGTCGGTATTAAATTTATATCTGGTTAATTTTGATGAAACATTGATGAAGACAAGACTAGGCTTGGCCTGACACATTCCCAGCTAATGCCGGAAAGAGCAATGATATATAACTATATCAAGAGCCAATAAACTGGTACGTTGCAGTTGTGGTGATGCGAAGTGTGAAGAGGAGGAACAGATAATCAACAAGCTGACTAAGTCACGTGTTAGTACATAATTAAATGTATACTTTATTTTGTAATATTAAATAATTCCAATGTAGAAGGGGTAAACTTTCTTTGTTATTTTGATGTAATTACATACACTGCAATTTCAGAACATTAGATATTTCTTTGGCCACAGACTCAGGCAGGTTCCACGTACATATATACAAAGAGACCAGATGAAATGTCTGTAATATAAGCATATCCTGGCGGTGCCGTGGCAACCTTAAAGGCTTGTCTATGCTACTGTGACGAAGCGTATGTGGAAAGAAATATTGAACTAACCTAACTCTGATTTGTAAATGGCTCAATACTGATAATAATTACGCTTCACTTACTTAATATAGCTCACACCATGACAGTTATTGTTTATGCAACTGATGATATAAATAGCGTCTAAACTACCACTATATCTATCGTATCCCAGCTGGCCCGATGAGCCTTGATATAGTGTTGTTGTCATATTGTTACATATTCTACTTTGCTTTCACTCATAAGTTTTTAGACCTACAGGATGATAGAACACAGAGTCTACTTTTATATTAAGTATTTCTAAACACAGGAATGATAAAGCATGTTAGAAGAAGCATACAAATATCAATATTGTCACTGAAGCTTGTGTTGTACCTTTAAACAAAACACTTACAATTTATTCTAGGTATATAGCTTTACCTATAAACCATTCCTTTCTTATGGTTCTGTAACAAACTACAGACATCTACAGGGTATCTAGAAAAGATATCAGATTACCAATTATAACATGTTTAGCTATCTTTAATATAAAACATATTACGGCTAAAAATCAGCTTTCGATATTCGTAGCACAAGTAACCACCCACCGTGTAGCTTTGCAATCAATGAAACAAATAAAAAACATAATATAACAACATTGAAAAAATGATACGCAAAACACTAAAGATATGATGGGTAAAACAATGAAAGTATAATTGCAAAACACCATTGATGGTACGGTAGGTAAAATAACGAAAGAAAATGACAAGTGAAATGCCACTGAAAATATGATAGATAAAATAATGAAAATATGATAGGTCAAATATCAAAATGTCATAAAGCAAAACTGTAAGTATATGTAAAAAGAAAAAACGTACACGGCTTTAAGCCACCATATTTTCACTGCAAAGAAAATAATAATAATTAAATGAGTAAAACAGTGTGTAGTTCCTAAGTTAAACATGTGTTTGTTTGTCTCACAAAACTGACATTTTTTCAAGATGATATATGATTATGCAATAACCTAAACGATGTAAATTCAATAAATATTATTAGTAGTAATTCTTGGTAACAAATAAATTGACATCTTAGAACTAAAAACCTTCTCATTTAAAGAACCAATCCTATATAGCAAAATAACAAGCGCATGATATCACATATCAATATACATTTTTTTATTAAAACAATTAAGATAGCATTAACTTATCAAACTTAATATAATGTAGTAAACAGTTGCTTTGATAAGATTATCATAAACAATTTCTAGGAAGAAATTTCTGTTCTCATTAAAACGAAATCCACTGCAATGACCTTCCGTGTCAATTTGGTAATTAAACAGTCTTATAAAAAAAAGAGTAAAAAAAGGAAGAAAATATTAGATATCAAGTAGGTTTATTGCTTCTATTATTTAATATCTTCGCAACACATTTTAGAATTTCTTGGTCGAGGATTTCGTCAACCATACATACAAGATTTGCATTGATTAGAAGTTCTCCCAGCATATTTTACTGACCTTCTTCTACTTCTAATTACTACCTTTCGTGAACTGGCAACTTCACCAACAAAGATCAAGCAACGTAATTTCAAGCAGAGGTCGGTCATGCATTAATTTTTCACTCGCTCACCTTAAACTACCTACCATAGCAATACAGAGAACTGAATGATCAAACAATAACGAAACCAGATCAAAACAACAGACAGTAAAAAAAAAAAAAAAAAACGAGATCTGCATTCATCAGTCGTGATCATTAAAATGTAACCACTGGAGCGTTATTCCATTTGTGGAGGCTTGTTTGGTGAATTTCAACGAAGAAACTCGTAGAAACAAGAAAATAGTAATACGCAAATTAAACTTCCACTAACTCTTCACACCGCCATTCGACAAGCACTGCTGTTCTGTATAAATACCTTTTCAAATCATATGTCTTGTTTTTGGTTCTACATACTCACGCAACGTGTTTCTGTCATTATAAAGGTCTCGAAAAGCAAATATTTATTGGTTTGTTTTTTTTCAGCGCATAGCTAGCAACACATCTGTGCTGTGTCTACCACAGAAAAGCGAACACACAAATTATATTATTATACGCCCTTAAGTATACCACTGAGTCATGGAAGGACTCAGTATTTGTCGGAATGAGAAGATTACGAATTTAATATTTTCATAAAGTTAAAAACTTTGGTAGCTCATCCATTTCAAACATTTTATCCAATGTAAAAGTTGTTCTTTAAATAATCTGTTGTTTTTTTAGTTTTCCTGTTAGACAAAAAAGGAATTACAGTTAAAACTTAACAGGGTTCAAACTCTTGACCAAACACTATTTCTAGTGAGCTTTGATACCCAAGAATAGCCTACAATTTAATCATATTTAACATACATGTGCACATGGATACAAAAATTCATATCACTAGTACACACACACACACACACACACAATGTTCCACTTGAATCTTTTTATTTAAGCGAAATTTAAAGAATACCTACATTTTTAAACATATCTGAAAAAAAGGAAAAGATAAGATTTAGGTTTGGTTCCAAATATTTAAAATCTTCTCTATCATCAACATTTTTCTTTCCCTGCTGAGCATAGAATACTTATATCTTTAATGACGGTCGAACCTTGTTTAGAAATTAGAATATGCCTTTTGTAAACAGGTTTATATTGGTTCCACGGTACGTGACCTAGTTGTTCAAATCAAAGAATATCTCGGGCCAAACTAAGAACATCACTCCATTACCTACCTACACTTCAACGATATGTGTAAGGGGACATTTTGCGATAAAGACTTCAGCATTTTTGATCAGCACAGAACGATGATCTTGACTCGTGATCTAAATCCATTTAAATTTTTGATATCATCAATGACCTTGACCTATTTTATATTCAATTTTTTATAAAAAAATATCACGCACAGAAAAAGAAAAAAAAATAGTTTTGTCCCCCCCCCGGTGGATCAGCGGTAAGTTTATGGACTTACAATGCTAAAATCCAGCGTTCGATTCCCCGCAGTGGACACAGCAGATAGTCCAATGTGGCTTTGCTCTAAAACAAACAAACAACCAAACAAAAAGTTTTAACAAAACCTCACTTGCAAATGGATGAACTTTGCTTGGTTTGTCACATGATATTTTGAGCATCCTATTGGGATCACAGTCTACAATAACGCAATACAAAGCTTGGAACTACTAAGCAGATAGCTCCACTAGCCCACAAAGTTGTGGGTAAAAAAAAATTAACTAATTGAAAATGAACAATTTTACAAACTTTTGTCGCATAATTCACTAATCTGGAAGAGATATTTTCATTTTACCTGAAACTGAGATTTGATGAAAACAATGTTTTAGTGTATAAAATCTAAAATCCAATCTACAACTCTCAAGCTATAAATTTACTTGTATTATTTGTGAAGAGGAAGCACATTACGCTAGGAGACTTGTAAAACACAACGATTTGTAAGCATAATGAAATATTTTAATGCACACTACATGTTTCGACAGAGTGTTGGTCTGTCTTATTTAGGTATGAAACAAATCCAAAAAAAAGAGGTGTATATACAGAACAAAGATGTCTCTAGGGGCTATGGGCAACGGGAATTTTGTTCTGTATATACACCTTTTTTGTTTTGTATCATACCTGAAGAAGACAGACCAATGCTCTGTCGAAACATGTAGTATGTCTTAAAATATTTCATTATGCTTACAAATAGTTATGTCTTATAAATACAAGTACTTGTATTAGTTATTGCATTATTTACACTCATGCTTCTATAATTTGTGTTATCTGTTATGTTATTGTTGATTTCTAAGGCTCTGTACTTTTGTTGTGTGATGATTGTTGTACACAATAGAGGCGATCAATAGATCAATCAGGTAACTTGTATCACATTTTATCACAAGAAAAACAAAAAGGTATTGGAACAGAAATTTCCAACCTGAACAGTAAGTTATGCATACCTGGGTTAAACGACCAAGTCGGAGAACCCTAGGATTCAAGTTTAGTCGTGTCTAATGTCAACTTCTAACAAGAAGTGAAGGCAGCCAGCAGCACATTCTGTCACCAGAACATTGTTCAGCTTTTCAAAACCGAGCAAAAAAAGCTGACTGTTACTTTTTTAAAAGTGCTTATATCTGAAAATGCGGAAAGTGTTCAACGGCATCATGACTCGAACCTTGGACCATTCTACAGACTGGCACGCAAACTATAAGGTCACACCTGGCTCCAAAGGCATTTTCAATGAGCATCTGTTAAAATTAAGTTCGTCTTAAATAATTATTTTTCAGATTTAATAATTTTAAATATGGGTGTTTTTATTAACATCCTGTAGATAAAATTAAGTATACAACTCAGATAGTCTACGTTTGAATTAAACATGAAGAAATCGAGGGGGAAGCAGGTACGAATAACTTTTATTTGTTGTTATTTTAATTTCATTTTGTGTAAATCTACATTTACCGTGTTGGTTATCCAGGTTTTCCGTCTACACATTCATTATTAGTAGAATCTAAGGAACAAAGTCTTTCTTTTTCCTTTCTGTATAAACTTAGCAAGTTGCAAGAAGATACTCCTTGCCATATACACGTATCAACTAAGCTAAACAATTCTTTCTTTAATTACAACGCTGGTTTTATTAGAAACAACCTAAATTACTCAACATCTAGCGTGATTGAGACGTTTTATGCTTATTTTTAGCATTCAAAGAAACTTTTGTCTCCACTCTTACCTTTCAGTGGAAGATTGTGTTACTCTTGCCAATTAGACCACACTCACACGCGCGTCTATATATATACACACACACTGTCGGAATGTTCTTATCATGATTTGTAGAAGAGAAGGTGAAACGGATTTACTATATAGATACTTAGATTTCAGGAAAGTTGAGGCGATGAGACTTACATAGGAAACACATACGTAGAGCATATTTTTTTCTCAACTTCGTTAATGTGACCACACACATCAACCCACACAAAACAGTCCCGTACGCAAATGATCGTTAACAGTCAACTGAAAGTGGAAATATTTTTCCTCTTCATGTAACAAGGTCTGCTCTTCGAAAATGTTTCGGGTGTTGCGTTTTGGACTTTTCCGAAAATGTGTTTGATATTTAATGTTTATTATTAAGCACAAAGCTACACAAAGGGCTATCTGAGCTCTGCCAACCACGGGTATCGAAACCCGGTTTTTAGCGGTATAAGTTGAGGGGCTTTCTGAAAACACTAATAAAATTATATTTGCATCTGAAGAGAAAACCCGTAAGGTTCTTGTGTACGGCTTCACTCTAAACTTTCATCCCAAAAAATAAAATACAAATCATCTGGATGACGAACGATCGGTCTTAGCGTTAACTAACATAAGCATCGACTATTTTAAAACAGCAATTACAAATCTCTACTAAAATTTATCATTCTCGTGATTCAATTATATGAAAACCGTTTGCCTTGGTTTATCAAAAAACGAATTTCAGACAATTTCAAAATTATGAAATAATCCTATTTGAAGTGTAGGTGTTTTATTATTCGAATGCCACGAGCTGTCGAAGTAAAAAGAATTGGGGATATTGTGAGGATAGCAATTCCGAAAGATTTTATATCGAAAAGTGAAGTTTATGGTATTTGAGAAGACTTTAATGTAAAACAAAACAGCTGAGGTAAATTATAATTTAGATTTAATAGTTAAATAAATGCCGATATATCTCTAATTTATTATATTTGCCAACAAGATTGATACACAGTTATTACAAATAGTTATTACACACAATGATTTATATACAAAAATTTTACAAACTTACAAGCAATATAAAGTATTATTTTTTGTCTGGAACTTCCTTGATATCTTATCGAGGGTTCACGATGAGTGAGTTAATTACGAGTTGATGTAGGTACAATTCGGTTAACAGGAAGCTAGCTAGCTTTGTCCTTCGTTATTCACCAGCCACCGTGAAGTTATATAATGTTTCGTAAAAATACTATGTCCGAATCCACTGAAGTTAAATGATTTGTAATGTTCGAACTTTATAAATGCTCCTAGTCAAATATCTGAAGTTTTCCGATTGGTAGCAGTTATAACAATCACAGTTATAGCTTCCTAAGTTTATAGTACACTAACTATAGCAAACTAATGATAGATACCCTTTTTAGGCGCGTCGCGTTGGTTATATTTATAGGCGTGTGGAGAGTTTCTCGAAAATTCAGATTACATAACAATACAACGCTACATTAAGCGTTTACATACATATATTAAAATAAATATATAATAATATATCCGTCACAACTATAAGAATATTATTATCATTTTTTATAGTATCAAATAAAAGGGTGGAGGTTGGGAGTTTTACTGTGTAGAATTTTTTGGGGTTGGTATAATTCTGCGTTAAAGCTATTTCTAAATATTAAGTGTAACTGCTTTCCCAAAACTGGCTGCAGACAGCAAAAGCTAGTTGGAGTTGAGACGTTGTGGTTTCAAACAATCAACTCCTAACTCTTAACTGATTGTCCTTAGTTGCTGGCGAGTTTTACATCGGCGTTTGGATTTTGCCTGGTAAATGGAATATCCCCAACGCATTTGGGTGCTATGACCACAGGCATGACCACAGGAATGATAACGCAGGCACAATTTTGAATTTCAGTTTTGTTACATTGATTCTAGTTTATATTAAGTTCATTATTGTTTTATAGTGCTAATTTTAATCGCCTATGAACAATTAATGTATTCCATAACATTAGTTATACACTGGTCTAATACAGTCTTGTTCCCTGCGTCACTTTGTAATGAACAACAGAGCGCTATAGATAATTCCTGAGCCCTATCTATACCTCAGGGGAGACATTTGGGTGTTCTACTCAGGTGAAGAGACGCCTGACAAATGAAAGTCGGTCAATCACAACAGCTTGTAGAGAATTGACATCAAGTGTCTGAAAAAATTAATAATGGAGAGTGGAACTGCTTCCAAGTCAATAGTACAGTTGTTCAGACAACTGAATAGGGCAGACCACCAGCCACAGCACAAGTGGAGGACTGCTATCTGTCAATTTTGGCTCTCCACAATCGTATGGTACAAGCTTTAAGACTGAATGTGGATGCCATATCAGCGTCAGGAATACATCTAGCAGCATGTGGAGATTTATTTGTTGTTGTTTTTTCAGATGGATAGCGCTTCGCCTAGCAGCAACATAACATGCCTATATTCATTTGGAGGAAACATGAAACCCTTATTCAACCCATTCCTACAAAAGAACATGTGGCGTATGTTGATGTACGATGCCCTCTACATTCTAAAGATTTTTTTTTTTTTACGAATTTAATTCCAATTAGATTGTGGTCGGCCAGTATTTTCACACCCGGGTGGCTAGCCCAGTCGGCATGCATATAGGACGTTCATGTTCGGTGATGGGGATTCGAACTCTTGACCCTCATGATTGCGAGTCGAGCTCCCTAATCACTAGACTATGTCATACCCTTCTACATGTTACAGAATGGTAGCATTACATTATAGCGATCACATCCTGCGCTTATTTGTGATACCGCCTAGTGGGTGAAAACCCATTCTCCACCATACTGCTAAGATGGTTGTCATATTCCTTGAAGAATAAGAATGTAGCGGTCTTTGCACTCGGCGGACTTCGGTTACATGTATTGAATGCTCTTGGAAGATAGATCATATTCTGTCATATGAATCCAGACTCTAAAAGATGCCTTAAAACAAATATTTCATAGGATAACTTTGATTTCAAGTATTCAGAATTGGTGTCGGGTCATCTTTACTCTTCATGGTGGTCATATTTCATGTAAAGAGGCAAATCCTCATTTATGAAGGTAGACTGAACGACCAATCATTCGCAGTTCAGAATCACATACTTAATCATGAGATGCCTGATTTGCGTAAATATTAACTGAGGAGGTGATTGATTTATCTTATAATAATAGTTTTCCTTTTGCATAGCTATAATATTAAAAATTTCGATTTCCCATTAATTTTTGTGAGAAGCGTACTTCGGGCATTAACGAATATTCGGATAAAACGTTTCTCGGGAAAAATGATTCATTATAAATAGCTTGTATTCAGTAACTACTAAACCATTTAAAGAATATCATCTAAGTAGTTTCACTGTCTTTAAAACTGTCAGTTTTATGACCTAGAAGATTTGTTTTTTCATATAAAACATCGTGAAAATCCATATTCTTTAAACTCTAACTTTACGAATAGGCTTACGTGTGAATCGTGAATGTGAAAAAAACTTTATGATTAGATATTGTTTGACACATTTTGCTGTTTATTTTAAAAGTAGCTTATACAAAGCACATTTATCTACAAAACTGTAACCCAAAACTTTATTTCAAAAGTGGCACTGGTATTATTTGATTCTAGATACACAAGCACCAAACTTTAAATCGCTCATCAGTTGAACTTTGCCGGTATGTGACTACCATGGATAGTTGATAGCAAATCACACGCATAACATGTGCTTCTTGAATGAATGAATCATATTTTGTGAATTGAAATATATAATTTTCTACGTTTCAGAAATTTCTAAATTTAATGACTTGAAACTTCGTAATTATTAGACATTCTGCTAAATAAGAACATCAGTCCTGGGCATATTTAGCTCTATGTATACTGTTACGACAGCGGAAGTCACGCGACGCTGGGAGCATGCGCGCTGGAGTTTCTCGAAGGATCATGAATTTGCCCGCCAGCTGGAGTGTGATCTAGCTGCTCTCTTTTTTAGTATATATAAGCCTGGCAAAGAAAACCAGCGGCAGATAGATAATTGAGTCAAGCGAAGAGTAGACACCGCAAGTAAAGTGTGTGAATCACTGTGATTTATAGCTTGTGTTATAAAGGTTGTTAAATTTAAAGTGACTGTGGAAATTCTGTGTAACGAGAAAATAAACAAGAAAAAAGACTACAGCAGTGGTTGGAGGAGAAAGAAAAGAAACAAGAAGAACGATAAAATAAACAAGAAAAGAGACTACAGCAGTGGTTGAAGAAGAAAGAAAAGAAACAAGAAGAGAGAAAGCTGCCACTGTTGCAGGTTTTCTTGCCACTGCTGTTGATGTAAAGTTTCCCTACTTAAAGAATTTCCATAACTTACATTAGCACATCCTATTGTTACGACAGTGGAAGTCACGTGACGCTGCTGGCGCGTTTGGCGCTGGTAGGGTACGTGAAATTTTTTGAATATAAGCCAGCGATATTTTGATAATTCAAGAAGCAAACAGCAGTTACGGTGAGTTTGGGTAATTTACGATTCTGTTTCGAGCTAGTGTGTGTTTTGCACTCGTAGAGATCACAGTTATCGAGATTGTGAATCGCTGTGATTTATAGCTTGTATTATAAAAGTTGTTCAGTATAAAGTGACGAGAAACGTACTCCACAGTTCAAACAATCTTTCTGGATAGCAACCTTTTCTGCCATGGCATCTTCCCTGTGTTGAAGTTGCCAGCTTTGAGCTCTCTTGTGCCCAGGTTTGTTACAGCACCAGCAAAGTCCCTCAAACTTTTCTGAAAGCTGCCCTTTTCTGGCCTTGAATCCTGATGACTGTACCAACCTTGGTACTTCTGTGCTGGACTTAACGTAGGATTCAAATTCAAGAGCTCTGGCCATTGCATCCTGCCTTGTAGAGGGGTGTGCTTGCATTCCTTGTATCTTCAGTTGTGGACTGTCCAAGGCAACTATGAACTGATCTGTCAGCAACAGCTTGAGGACATCGGGTGGTGCAGTTGGGTAGGCCTTGTGTGCCATACTTTCCAAATCCGGTGCCAGCTCTTTAGCACGGACACTCGTCCTAAACCTAGCCCTGTAGACTTTGGACTGATTTTGAGTTCCATACCTGAGTTCTATAGTCGCTACCAGTGCTCTATATTTGTGCCTATTATCTGCTGACAACTGTCCAAGTATTTCCAGTGGTTGTCCCTCAGGCTCGTTGCGAAGTACACTGCTTTCTGCTCTTCTGTCCATCCATTCATTTCTGCCAGGAGCTCAAATTGTGCTCTATAAGCTTCCCATGCTGCCTTCCTATCGCGTTCCTGTGGCTTCCTTTGTACTAGAACACCCCTATTGCTGACACTCATGTCTGGAATGTGACTTCTGGCAGGACTGAAGATGTCTGCATTAGGGTTTAGCTGTGGAGTCTGGATGGGACTTTCTGTTATCTGGGGCTGATTAGGTCCATGGCTAATATATCCTCCTTGTGTAAAAGACAGTAACTCATTCTTTAATGTATTTAATTCAGTTTGAAATTTACTAATCTTTTTCATTTGTATTTCATGTTTCCTTTTTTGTTCCATTTGTCATTTGTGCTGGTTTTCTTGCCACTGCTATAGTCTCTCTTCTTGTTCATTTTCTTTCTCCTCCACCCACTGTTGTAGTCTCTCTTCTTGTTTATTTTCTTTCTCCTCCAACCACTGCTGTAGCCTCTCTTCTTGTTTATTTTCTTTCTCCTCCAACCACTGCTGTAGTCTCTTTTCTTGTTTCTTTTCTCGTTATTCTTGTTTCTTTTCTTTCTCCTCCAACAACTGCTGTAATCTTTCTTTTTGTTTCTTTCTTTTTCTTCCAACAACTGCTGTAATCTCTTTTGTTTATTTTGCTGTTCAAGTGTCAATGTAGCAAACAAGGATCAATTGAACAAGTAAAAACAAGAAAGGGAATTGTGACATATACAGCTTGCAGGTTGTCACAAAAGGGATTTGGAAAGCTGATCATAACTATCTATTTTGGTGATAATTATATTCCTAGCGTATGCTTAAAACCCCAATAATGCCAACTTTACAATGATTTGTTTTACATCCAAATTTTAATATAACAGTCTAGTTTAGCTGAAATAGTAGAATGATGGCGAAAATGAAATTTAACAGATCTAATAATAGCTTATAAGCTGCATACTTATTCATTTTAAACTTAAAACGAAGTACCTAACAATGATTGAAGACGGCTTGAATGGTTAATGAAGAAAAACTTTAATATAAATTTAACATAACAGCAAATGTACAACGTTTCGACAAGGTTTTGTCATCATCATACTTCTAGTTTGTCATCTAAAAATTAGGAATGGCTACGTGCAAATAGTCCCGATATAGCTTTGTGCAAACACTCTGAAAACAAACAAACAAATCTACCGTTCTGATTTTCTCTCATTATATTTATTTTTACATTCACAACGACGTGCTAACTAGATCCCCTGTTAAAATAACCTTATATAGAAACATAAACTTTGTAACCCTGGTGGCTGCATAACTAACTCTGTAGTCTGCTGTGGTTTTTTTAAAAAGTAACTGATTACCTTATATAAAAACATACACTTTTTAACCCTGGTGGCTCTATAATTAACTCTCTATAGAAACATGCATTTTGTAACCCTGGTGGCTGCATAACTAACTCTGTAGTCTGCTGTGTTTTTTTAAAATAACTGATTACCTTATATAAAAACATACACTTTGTAACTCTGGTAGCTGCATAATTAACTGTCTATAGAAACATACACTTTGTAAGCCTGGTGTCTGTATAACTAACTCTGTAGTTTGCTGAAGTTTTTTAAAATAACTGATTACCTTATATAGAAACATACGCTTTGTAATCCTGGTGGCTGTATAACTAACTCTGTAGTCTGCTGTGGTTTTTTAAAATAACTGATTACCTTATATAAAAACATACACTTTGTAACTCTGGTGGCTGTATAATTAACTATTTATAGAAGTATACATTTTGTAACCCTGGTAGCCTGTATAACTAACTCTGTATTCTGATGTGGCTTTTTTTATCCTTCTTTTTGACGGAAGCCGTTTAAGTAAAGAAAGGTAATGTTTCGGTTGTCAATCCGATTCGACTCCATTCAGTAACTAGAGATTGATGACCCCAAGAACGTCGTCATGGGAACGACAATTTTGAACCATTGTGCACAAGAAGAATAAAGGCCCGGAAAATTGGATAATCGATGCATGATGTTTTTTATTTTCTTGTCATTTGTAATTTTCTATCGATAATAGAAACAAAAAACTTTATCTGTTGAGCATGTCGTAAACATTTAAATGGAATACAAAGGCGTAAATGAATATGTTGAGAAAAACGTTTACATTAAATAAATCCTTCAAGTCAGGCTGCTTACGTTTTAATTACGTCGATCTATATCTTTTTGCGCATATTTCTTGAACTGTAAGAACAGAAAAATAGTTATATGGCTATTTCGTGTTGTTTTATTTTATTGCAAAGCCACACACTGGGCTATTTGAATTCTGGCCACCGAAGTAAATCGAAACTCTGATTTTAGCATTCTTAGTCCGTAAATAATTATATGGTAGTAGAATGAACAGTACATTCGGTTAAAGAAACATTAAATATTATCAAGACAATATATATATATATATGTTATCATATACGCTCTTCTTGCAGGAGTTTATTTATGATATATACTACGATGTACAGTTTTAAATGCCTCGTATGCTTTGTTTTTATTATATTTTTACAATTCCATCACACTTATGTTTTTTATGTCCCAGCAGAGAGACTTACTGTTTTCTATTGTCACTTATGTTTTTTATGTCCCAGAAGAGAGACTTACCGTTTTATATTGTCACTTATGTTTTTATGTCCCAGCAGAGAGACTTAACGTTTTATATTGTCACTTATGTTTTTTATGTCCCAGCAGAGAGACTTACTGTTTTATATTGTCACTTATGTTTTTTATGTCCCAGCAGAGAGACTTACTGTTTTATATTGTCACTTATGTTTTTTATGTCCCAGAAGAGAGACTTATTGTTTTATATTGTCACTTGTGTTTTTTTATGTCCCAGCAGAGAGACTTACTGTTTTCTAGTGTTCATTTTTCAGTCGACCACCATTCCTCCAATTCTAGGCGGATTGATTTGAAACTTGGCAAGGTTATAAGTTGGTATAATACGCCCAGATACATTTCCTTCATTTATTTTGTTTGGGGTTTTTTAAGGATTTTATGGGGTCAAAGGTCAAACAACCCAAAAATGTATATTTTGGGCTCCTGTGTGGTCATATTTGGCAGTAATCAAGTTAAAAATTGACATAAATATAAATTTTCATGCAAACAACACACTGACATAAAAAATTGGATTACTCATTTTGAGTCTTTTTAGGAGGGTCAGAGCTCACAAAAAAGTACAATTTTTGGGGGGTTTGGTCAATTACTTGGCAGTATTTTGACCAACTGACATGGGATTTGGTACAAAGATACCTTTCTACAGGTCCCACACATTGACAAACAAAAATGGTGGACTTGCCCAATTTAGTAATTATAGGGGCCAAGATGCCACAAAAAACATAGTTTTGGGGTTTTTGGACAATTGCTATTACGTATTTCAGCCACTTTACATAGGATTCGGTAGAACGATACTTTTTTACTGGTCTCAAACAAAGATATTAGACAGTTTTGGAAGTTTTGTCTTTTGCTCAATTTTTCAGCGAGGAAAGCAACATTTGGGGTTTTCGTGAACTATTCATGTGTATGTCAACCAACTCACATGAGATTTGGTACAAAGATATCCTTTTGCAAGTCACGAGTAGTGATATTGGCAGATTTTGATATTTTATGGTGTCAAAAGTTGCCATGTTGGGACTGTGTGGCGGAGACATGTTGCATTCATCCGCGAATATTGACCTCTTTGACTTTTTACTTTTGTTTCTAATTTGTTGCATGGAGACCTTCGTGTAAATATATATATATACATATATATATATATATATATACGTAGAGCTTGCTCACAATGTGCTGTGTAGATATGTATATAATAAGCGTGCATTGAGATTTTGCGAAATAAAATATGAATAGTTCGAAACGGAATGTTAATGAATACAAAAATATATAATCTTTCAAAGATTAACACTTGATAGTATGATTCCCACTTCTAATTCAAGAATGTCAATGTCTATAATAGTTACAATTAACTAAGAATAACTCTTAAAATGTATAGAAAGCTGATGAAAATATTCATGGAATTCAAATAATAAGTATTTTTAAAGAAGGTCTTAAGTGCTTATTAGTTTGTTTAAAGTTCTAGTGAGCTGACTATAATATGCACAAAGATTTGACGAACTGACGACGGTGTCTACAATTAAGCTACCGAACTAACGATAATATTTACAGAAGTTTTAAAATTGCAGTGGGCATTAAGAAATAAATGAATTTTACGGAGCTTCTAATTAATTCGTGAGAAACTTTGTGGAAATTCATACGAAATTATTAGAACATAGAGAAAATCTATTGATTTGATTAAAATATATATTTACATGCAAATATGAGTATGTACTGTTACTGAAGCTTTGACGAACATCTTTATGAGACTTGTAATGACCAGATGGGAATGTCTACCGAAATTCAATCGAATAAATAAGAATGCTTATATAGAGAGTAAATAATGAAAATATGGAACAGCTTATAAAAGCTTAAGAAATTGATGAAAATACTTACAGAACATTTCGCGAACTGATGAGAGTTTTTAAAAGATTATAATGAATTGCATGAAATGGACTTAGTAGAAACTTTATAAAACATATAATATACTTACTAGATGTACTTCTGCAAGGTCCCGAAAGTGTTGTGTTTCAAGAGAAATAAAACCACAATTAAGAGTAACAAATATTTATATTTCTTGCTTTTAAAGTTCGTGTGTCATGCTGTGCTTACAGAGTGCACGACAGTACAAATTGCAACGATAAGCGACCCTTATATGACGTCATTTTAGTGTCTACTGACTGATGAAAGACAACACACTACTATGAAGTGGTGCGAGTGGTTAAAACAGTGGTTAAATTGCTGTTTAGGCAATTTCTAATGAGTTGTTTACAAATGTCCTAATAAACACGTGAATAATTCAAGTTCTAATGAAGTAAAAAATTGTCGAAATTTCAGTAAAAAGAAAGAAAGTTTTGGTGAATATAAAATAGCTTATATGGACTCTTTATAGATATACATTTTAATTCACTTGTATAATTGGTCAAACGCTAGGGTTTACTTTAATATCCTAGAATAATTAAAATCACCTGGATGGTCAATAGAAAAACAATGTTGATAAGCAAACTAAGAATCAAATCTGTACCGGCATTGTATACGACAAGTTCAGAGCTGTACCGGCATTGTATATTACAAGTTCAGAGCTGTACCAGAGTCTTGTAATTTCTTTAAACTTCAGACCCCGCTGGTCATAATGCATTTATTACGTTAAATTAAGTGACTTAGTGCATTTCGAGCATTCTACAACTTATTCAGTTAAACTTCGTAGGTGTTATCAGATCATGATGAATTATTGATTTGGCAACGATACATAAGTGTACCTGAAAATTCTTTAAGTTAATCTATTTCTTCTTGAAATTGTTACAGCTCTGAACTTGTAATATACAACGCCGGTACAGCTCTGAACTTGTAATATACAATGCCGGTACAGCTCTGAACTTGTAATATACAACGCCGGATTTATAAGAAATGATACTGTGAACTGAAATATATATTCATTAGAATAAAGAAAACATTAGAAACCAGAAAGGAAATTGATCATAGTTAATTCTGAGCATTCGACACAAAAGCTAAAATTACATTATCTGCAAATATATGATGGTTTATAGTGCAAGAACTAATGGATATTCAGCGTTTGACCAGAAGCGAAGTAAATATCAAATAATGAAAATGTGATTATTTATTTACCTAAGATTTGTTTGTTGATCAATATTTTTAGCGTTGTTAACAACAAGACAAAGATATAATATTCCACGTTTCTTGTATCCTAACCTGTTATCACAGTTTATTACTACTTTTATCAAATATTATGTGCTCTATGTCCAAAGGCGATCCCGTATCAGGTGCCACGTGTTATTGACAGTTCAATGGCTACCTCAGCACCCAGTGGAACGTTCTTATATGGTCATAACTGTAACGACTACCAGGACAGAGAGAGAATAAATATCTTACACAGAACAGGACTGCTAAACAGTCAAAGATTTAGAAAATCATTGTTCAATTTGACAGAGTGCGTGTTGTCAGAGCTGATACAATATTTTTTACAAACTGACTGTCCACAAATACTCTTTCATGGAAAGCTGTATTTGAAACTATGTAAACTATTTGTGTTGAGGAGTATCCATTACGCTAGAAGACTTGTATATACAAGACACAAAGATTTGTAAGCATAATGAAATATTTTAATACATACTACATGTTTCGACAGAGCATTGGTTTGTCTTCTTCAGGTATGATACAAATCCAAACAAATAGGTTTATATACAGAACAAAAATGTCTCTAGGAACTATGGGTAATAGGATGTAACAACGGGGGTGTTATCATGTGACGTATTAAGCTACTATTGAAATAGGTCAAGTCTGAAAATTTGATTACCTTTTCAAGAAGTATTAATACTTACAATGCCTAGCGTTTTGTATTCCCAGAAACCAGAAAATATTGCGAAATGTGACGAAATATGAATTTGTTTGTTCGTTTTGTTGAATTTCGCGCAAAGCTACACAAAGGCTATTTGCGCTAGCCTTCCTTAATTTAGCAGTTATCGACTAGAAGAAAGTCAGCTAATCAACAACATCCACCGCCAACTCTGGAACTATTTTATTACTAACGAAAAGTGGGATTGACCGACAAGTTAAAACGCCCCCACGGCTCAAAGGGAGAGCATGTACGATGACAAGATTCGAACTCGCGACCCGCAGGTTGCGAATCGAGCGACATAGCCTCCAGATCTAGTCAGGCCCAAAATGTAAACGTTATGTACGTGATTCTTTCGTTGTATATTTTACTGAAGAAGAATTACATAAATCACATATCATTAGATTCACTGTAAAAAAACCTTTGTAAGAATACAACTATGTGTGCTCTGTGAATAGTAATGACGAGTGTACTCAGTACATCTCTATGATAACCAAGGAGTTAAAGGTGTATTATAACTACAGAGATGAAACATTCGGGAAAACAGAATACAATGGACATGTTATAATTTTAATTCACAAATAAGATATTTAATGATATTCTTATTTATTTGTAGTTAAGAAAAAAGCTACAAAAACACGGTATAAGCTGTTAGACTTACTGCTGAGCCACGGAGGGGGGGTATTTAATGATATATTTTAAATTGCATTTAGAAAAAAGTTATATTTTGGAACACAGACTAAGTGTTGAAAACTAAACATGAAATTTAAAACTTACCCTTAGGAATGCAGTAAAAATATGTTAGGAAATTCATATTCTGAAAATTTTAAACACGAAAAAAACTAACAAAATTAATTTGATATATATATATATATATATTCTTGTAGCTTACTTAAATATATATATATATATACTTGTAGCTTACTTAAATATATATATATATATACTTGTAGCTTACTTAAATATATATATATACTTGTAGCTTACTTAAATATATATATTCTTGTAGCTTACTTAAATATATATGTATACTTGTAGCTTACTTAAATATATATACTTGTAGCTTACTTAGATATATACTTGTAGCTTACTTAAATATATATACTTGTAGCTTACTTAGATATATACTTGTAGCTTATTTAAATATATATACTTGTAGCTTACTTAGATATATACTTGTAGCTTACTTAAATATATATATATATTTGTAGCTTACTTAAATATACATATACTTGTAGCTTACTTAAATATATATATATACTTGTAGCTTACTTAAATATATATACATATAGTTCTTCTTCTTTAGGAGATACTCTAATCTTTTATTCAATAACGCTATCTTTTAAAATACTCAGAGCAAAAATTGAATCTTGCAGATTTTAAAGGACTTAGCCAGTCTGTGTAACGTACTTATTACAAATACGTCGTTGAGGTTGATAGCGAGAGGTTAAATCTTGCTTCATTTGATCGTTTTTTAACCTCCCTATGATTCAATGAGATGGAAACTCAATATTTACAGAAAAAAAGTGCTTTTCTTTCCTAGTACTAGACCATTTCATTTGAAAAATGAGGCAAAAACCTAAGACGGACCAGTTAAACTCGCATAAAAAACACAAGCCTCTGTTGTTCGTTACGCGGTAATGATTACACATTACTCAATCACAAAGTTATCTTCCATTTATTACATCAATTTCCGGAGGGTTTGGGTGGTGTTAGACCACGCCGTGTGGTGGCGGTTCTTAACGTGTTGGCTAATAGGATAATCACAGTATGCAATGATTTTCTGTGATTCGGCGGTAGAGACGATTAATCCCCTTCTAAGCCACCAGATGTCAGTGGCAGGACTGATATTAGTGGTGATGAACGATCTTGTAAGATGCTTAAAAATACGAACAAAAATTATCTGTTTTTTTTTTTTTTTCGCTGTTGTTGTTTTTTTTTTTGCCAGTACGATAAGAACGGTTTAATAACAATGTGCTTGTCTGAAGACAAAAATCTTGTTCATTAAAGCCTTTATCTGTAGAGGGAGAAGCGTGTATAGTAGTCCCATTGATACCTGTGTTCGTCTATCAAAGTAAACGTTCAAAATGTCTACAGTCTAAATTTCGAAAAGTTATGTGTTATTGGAAAAAGTCATCTAAGGATTGAACGTTACTTTCAACGTTACTCTTATAGATGTGGAGAATAACACACAGTTTCTGAAATATTGTGAAGTATGATTTTTAAAGCAGTTTCATATATTTCTTTTTTAAGGAAGCCTTTTTTATTATTTAATTCAAAATCAAACGGTTCGTTTGTTATAAACCATAAAGCTACGCATTAGGCTATATGTGTTGTGCCCACCACGGGTATTGAATCTGGATTTTTAGCGTTACAAGCCTTCATATTTGCCGCTGAGCCACTGGAGGCGGTGGGGGGGGGGAGGCAAAATTAAAGAGATAAGCAAATATATTCACTTCCAACTTACGCAGCAACTTATCGGCGTAGATAAGTACTCTAACATGTTCAGTACAGAGTTCTGAAGAGTTATAAAGCTGCTCACACTACTATAAACACCATAAAACGGGAACTTAAATCACGTCATCAAGGTTTTTTGTATTATACTTAAACCAGCCAACAGTGGTAAAATCAAGTCTCTATAATCAATACCGTTTATTTAAAGTTATGTCTGATCTAATATTTGTATATATGTGTGTGTGTGTGTGCCATTCACACAGCTCCAAATGCTTTTGCGATGTTTCAATTATCATTTCTATTCATAATGAATTGTTGATGTGGGAAAATTAAACATCTTCTAACCTCGAAGTCTCTGATTACCATGGGCTCTTATAACCATTTATGACAACATATATATATATATAAGTAGAGTTATGTATAAACCCAGCTGATGATTCGTGAATCTGTAATATAAAAATAATCACGTCTCTATGATTAGTGGGGACCATTTATAATATCTATTCATCTTTGTACATATTCGAAGTTGCGCGAATCAGTCAGGGGATATTTCTTTCAGAAGATAGATATGCTATCCATTCGATTTAGCTGTACATAAACATATATAGTTTTTAAATTGTGTCCAGGTTTTTGTGTACTGGAAATTAGATTCTACAATCTCTTATTCTTAGTCTCATGTGAGCATTTTTTACCTTTCTAACCGAATGTAAATGTTTCACGAGGTTTATTGTCTTCATATATAAATCCTGGTATTCTGTTCCTACGGCTTCTCACACTATTTAGTGATTTTCAAACGTTTGTTTGACGGGCTCATTATAGACGTTGATATAACGACATTCATCTTAGTGTATACGTGGAAAGTAATATAATATATTAATCTGTTTTATCTTATTTCTATGTGTTTTTTACGTATAATAATTATGGCCATAAATGGTGGTAACTTGTCATGACTTTCTTTTTCTATTAGTGTTTACAGATTTTTCTTGAGGTATGATTACTGTGGATTGCCTTTGAGAACAATAAATAGTAAAAGCTGTGGATATATTGGTATATTTTTATTGGATCTAGTTATTGCTTGATCAGAACAATAAACAGTGAAAGCTGTGGATATTTTGTTATTTTTTTATTGGATCTAGATATTGCCTGATTAGAACAATAAACAGTGAAAGCTGTGGATATTTTGATGATTTTTTATTGGATCTAGATATTGCCGGATCAGAACAAAAAACAGCGAAAGCTGTGGATATTTTGGTAAATTTTTATTGGATCTAGATATTGCCGGATCAGAACAACAAACAGCGAAAGCTGTAGATATTTTGATGATTTTTTATTGGATCTAGATATTACCGGATCAGAACAACAAACAGCGAAAGCTGTGGATATATTAGTAAATTTTTATTGGATCTAGATATTGCCGGATCAGAACAACAAACAGCAAAAGCTGTGGATATTTTAGTAAATTTTTATTCTATCTAGATATTGCCGGATCAGAACAACAAACAGCGAATGCTGTGGATATTTTGATGATTTTTTATTGGATCTAGATATTGCCGGATCAGAACAACAAACAGCGAAAGCTGTGGATATTTTGATGATTTTTTATTGGATCTAGTTATTGCCGGATCAGAACAATAAACAGCGAAAGCTGTGGATATTTTGGTAACTTTTTATCGGATTTAGATATTGCCGGATCAGAACAATAAACAGTGAAAGCTGTTGATATTTTATGATTTTTTATTGGATCTAGTTATTGCCGGATCAGAACAACAAACAGCGAAAGCTGTGGATATTTTAGTAAATTTTTATTGGATCTAGCTATTGCTGGATCAGAACAATAAACAACGAAAACTGTGGATATATTGATCAATTTTGATTAGTTCTAGATATCACCGAAACTGTTGGACGACATAAGTTAAGAGTTCCTCAGTGAATCGGTTGGATACGTAGAAGCTTGAATATTTATCATGTATATATATCTATACTCTCACTGTCATGTTGAAAAAATGGTCAGAGTGCTCCGTACTAAAATATTTTAACTTGTTAGGGAATATACTGTATTGAACAGGTGTTTCTAAAAACGTATATGTAAGAGATTTTAGACTTTATGAAATTTAAATAATTCAAAGTTTTATGGTAGCTCTCTGAGGATAAGAAATTTACGACAAATACTCCACTTCATAATATATTTTCTTAATCAAAGATCAGTTATATGCTGCGAAGTAAATGAATATTTGGTGACTTTATTAACTTTAATTATTTTTTATTAATTCGCTTTTTATTCTTTGACACCTACGGGGTCTGGTTAAGGATATCATTCTTATTACGTGTTTAATTATGTAAGTGAAATAAATTCACACGTCATATTAAGTGACAAATAAACCGGATAAACGTTAACAAATCAAATGCCATTTAATTAATGTTGTCTTACGGGCCTACTTATAGACTTCTTTGATGCTACCAAGCAAGACGCCTCTAAATAAATTGCAGTTTCTGGTAATTGGGCGTCTGTCAACATCAGTTCTTGTAAAATGTCTTCACTGCCCAGAAGACTGGCTTAGCAGGAAAACAAATGATGACAAAAAAAAAGATACATGTACTCTATTTAAAGATAATATACTAACACATTTCTATACATGTATAATTAGAAATTAAAACTGCTATCATTATTAATTTTTTCAACGTAAATCGAGTAATCCATTGCCTTCATAAATGTATTGTGAGATTGATATTTGACTCTGTCTAGTGAATACTATAAATACAGTATTATGTTAAAACAACAACCAAACAAACCGTCTAGTAAATATTATAAATATAGTGTTATGTTAAAACAAAAACTGTATAGTGAATATTATAAACACATGCCCCCCAGTAGCACAGCGTTATGTCTGCGGACTTACAACGCTAGAAACCGGGTTTCGATACCCGTGGTGGGCAGAGCACAGATAGCCCATTGTGTAGCTTTGTGCTTAACTTCAAACAAACTCTATAAACACATTTTTATGTTAAAATAACAAACAAACAAACCGTCGAATGAGCACTTATAGACACAGTTTATGTTAAAATAACAA
The DNA here is from genome assembly GCF_000517525.1 of Limulus polyphemus. Classification (NCBI taxonomy): domain Eukaryota; kingdom Metazoa; phylum Arthropoda; class Merostomata; order Xiphosura; family Limulidae; genus Limulus; species Limulus polyphemus. Next base: position 274,465 of record NW_013665908.1, read on the forward strand.
ACAAACAAACCGTCGAATGAGCACTAATAGACACAGTTTATGTTAAAACAACAAATTCTTTAGGAATAATTGTCCAGATAAACTTATAATTATTAAGTGCCCATCTATAGTTCACCAGTCGCTAAATTTGTTCAAGAATAATTACGCCTATCATGAATTTAAGTTGTGTTTTTACCGCCCTTTACCATGAAGCCAGACTGTCAAACACATGCTAACAAAAATCCATATCAATAACAAGAGTGTGTTAATAATAGTTATAAACCACTGTAATTGATTTTGTTTAATTTTCAAAATAGTGCGTATTCACTAGAACGCATTTCTAAAAAATTTTCACGTTACATTGCAATTAGTAAAACGCTATTTTTAAATAATCTCATTATAGAAACTATAGTATCTATTGATACTAATGACTTTTGTTTGTTTGTTTCGTTGTTAAGCACAAAACTACACAATTGGTTATCTGTGCTGTGCCCATCACGGGTATCGAAACGCGGTGTTTAGCGTTAGAAGCCTTCAGACTGAGTCACTGGGAGGCGATAGTGATAACAACAGATAAAAAACCCACAATTTCTCACATTTATTATGAGCAAAGACTGATTTTTGAACTTTCATTCGTCTTTCTGATTACACATACGTATGTTATTTTTGTAATTAAATCACAGTGCTTTCTTTTCAAACTAATACACACTATTTAAACACATTAAGTTTACGGAAGGATTTATTTTTCTTGGATTTGATTCAGTAACGGTTAATGTTAAATGTTGCATTTTATTTAAACAATAATTTATTCATCTTGTTAAATTATTGAGTGTGGGTTAATTTTTACTTTATATTTATCTAGATAGTTAAGGATGGAGCATTAGTATTAAAAAGCTTTCCTTCTTAAGTGCAAATGTTACCAAATTAATAAAATATTTTTGTCTCTAAATTAATTAATTTTATAAAAAAGGAAAAGTTATGAACTTAGTCATTCTTACTTAACTGTTAAAGCTTAACATAAAAGTAGTTACATTAATTCTAATGTTTGGTAAAAGTTTATAGTTAATTACAGGTGCAGTTAAATTAACCTTATAGTTTCTTTGAGGTATCAGAACTAAACTTAAAAAAATAAAAGTTTTGCTAAGTTAATCCTGTTATTGAAAAGTTTGTTTACTGTTAAGCTTAATCAGGAGTGTGGTTAAATTCTAATCTTAGTTGTTAAGCTGTTAAAATTAAAATTAAGCAGAAGTTCAGTTAAAATGCTCTCAGTGTTCGATAAAATGTTAGAGTTAAATATAAACAGAAGTTAATTCAAATTAAGATTTTAAGAGATAAACTCAATTAGATGTTTTGCAGTTAACCTCAGTTAGAAGTGCAATAAAATGAATCATATTTTTGGTTCAAATTATTAGAGTTAAGTGTAAACATATGTGCAGTTAAGTTATTTGTTTTATTTCTCAGGGTTATAGGAGTAAATTTACAAAAGTGAATGTACCTTCTTGCTGATATAATCTAGGAGAATGATTAATAAATTATTTTACTTAATTATGCTAATCGGAGGTATTTCTTTTCACTTAATAACTTATTCGATTGTGAAGGTTGTGTTACGGCAAGTTATTTAATTATTCAAGTATTCCAGTGTTCGTGATCACCATGAAATAGCTTCATTATCAGACGGCTAAGTTACTATTTCGCTTCACATAATACCTTCTGTAACACACTTAGTTTAATGTATTTATAATGAATAACGAAAATCAATTTTGTTTTTATATGGAAATATATGTACGTTTTTATTACTATCATGCATTAGATATTAAATGCTATAGCGCATAACGCTGAAGTCAACGAAGCATGAGGTCAGTTTAAGGCATTAGATAATATAAAAATCACAATTGGACTACGGGCAACTTTGATAATTTACTCATAAACAGACCGAAACAAGTATTCAATAAGAAAACAGCAGGAACAATACATCACCAAGGCTGTATGGTGTAGGCGCCACCTGCTAGAACTTTTGTTCAACAACAGAGCTATTCAAACCGCTTCATGGACCGCTACAACAGCGGTGTGCAAACCTTTTTATACCCCCCCCTTTCTAAACATGCGTTATGTTGCCCCGTACCCCCGGCATCCTGCATAACCTATTTGTGTGCATACTGTACATGTTATTTTCCTATGTTAATTGTTGTATATATTATTTACTAATAGCAATATTTGTAAGGGAGTTTTTTAAACTTCCTTATTTTCAAATTTGTATTTCTGGATATGATTTATATGTTCCTATAGTCAAAGTTGCACGCTCCCATACCGACTTTCCGGCTACAATATCAAAATCTTAGTTGAAGGTCATGGATATTAACATGAGATTTATTTGGAAAAAATATGATGAACTATAGCAGCTGTGACTTGAATTTATCAATTTTAATATGTTAGCTTCTTTCATCTCACATATCATGATCAGTGTTTTAATTTCGAATTTTTGTTTAACTTAATATATATATATAGCCAGTTAATTTAACTTGTGAGCTTGTTTAATCACAGGGATCATAGCTAGTTATCTTAACCTGCAACCTTGTCTAACTAACTCTAGACATATTAACTAAGTTTGTTGTTTAATTCAAGTACACTAACTTGTTAACTTGTTTAACCATTGGAATTATAGCTAGTCACGTTAACCTGCAACCTTGTCTAGTCAACGTAGGGCATATTAATTTGGCTTGTTATTTAATTCCAACATCCTAACTTGTTTAACCATAGGGTTAACCTGTTACTTTAT
>NW_013665908.1:278222-279530 GCF_000517525.1 Limulus polyphemus
AGTGCATCTGGCAACGAGCTTGAAGGGACAACCACTGGAAATACTTGGCCAGTTGTCATCATACAACAGGCACAACTATAGAGCACTGGTAGCTGCTCTAGAATTCAGGTATGGAGCTCAAAATCAGTCCAAAGCCTACAGGGTTAGGTTTAGGACAAGAGTCCGTGTTAAAGGGGAGAGATCCTGCAAGAGCTGGCACAGGATTTGGAAAGTATGGCACACAAGGCCTACCCAACTGTACCACCCGATGTCCTCAAGCTGTTGCTGAGAGATCAGTTTGTAAATGCCTTGGACAGTCCACAACTGTAGATACAAGTAGAGCAAGCACACCCCTTTACTATGCAGGATGCAATGGCCAGAGCTCTTGAATTCGAATCCTATGTTAAATCCAGCACAGAAGTACCAAGGTTGGTACAGTCATCAGGATTCAAGGCCAAAAAAGGCAGCTCTCAGAGACGTTTGAGGGTCTTTGCTAGCACTGTAAGAAACCTGGGCACATGAGAGCTCAATGCTGGCAACTTCAATGCAAAGAAGATGCCATGGCAGGAAAGGCTATCCAGAAAGGTTGTTGGAACTGTGGAGAGCAAGGAGATCTGAGGAGCTAGTGTAAGAAGAATACTATCAATAACTCAGCTTCAGGAAGCCAGTAGTGGTTGGTGTTGAGGGACGTCCACCAACCCCCATTGTGAAAGTCCCAACAGCTAAGTGTAAAATGACAAGTATGCATAGTGTCTACGTGACAGGAAATCTGGATGGCCAAAAGTGCAACTTTCATACATTCTGGATCTCAGAAAACCATTGTGAGTATCAAGATGCTGGATCACAAAGGAGTACCAGAAGCCATACAGAGCTCTGTGGTGTGACAGGACATTATACAAGGTTGTGGGGATCAGTGTACGTAACTATTCAGCTCATGGGCATAAAGGACAGACACAATGTATACTTCACTGACATTGAAGACCAATGAATATTAGGGTTGGACTACTTACTACCGAGGAAGTGTGTAGTTAACTTCGATAAAATGACGTTTGGGAACAACAAAGGCCAAATTCCGGTAAGTGTTGCTGCATCTGTTGATTTGCATATCACAGCACTTAAGTGTACTACAATACCCCTATGTCAGAAAGGATAATTTGGGGTAGAATAAAAGAACATCCCCAAGGAAGCCCGATGCTTGTGGAAGTTGTGGAAGACCCATTTAAGCCAGCGGATGTGAAGATTGGAAGGTTACTTGTTTCAGGTCATTAAGTAGTACTCATAACAGTGGCCAATTTCTCTAAATGTGAGCAGACACTTAAGGAAGGGGCA
>NW_013665908.1:280177-285605 GCF_000517525.1 Limulus polyphemus
TGATAGATAAACAGTAGGCACCATAAGTAAAGTGTTTGAATCACTGTGTGTTATAGCGTGTGTTATAAAGGTTGTTAAGTTTAAAGTGACTGTGGAAATTCGGTGTATTACAAAACGTTGTATTGAGAAAGAATAAACTGGTTTAATCAAGAAAGGACTTGTATCACTGAAGTTCCTCAGAAAGAATTTCTACCAGAAATTATCAAACAAGCAGATACGTAACAATATGATATTTGTGTGTACATACAGATTGAAACATCACATATATTTTGTTGAAATTTATTCGCCAATAAATAAAAAATCAATACATATAAAATAATTTATTCCTACATATATAAATACTAATGGAAGATATTTTTCTTTTGGACTACTCTTGTGCTCTAAAATGCTATTGCAGGTTGGGGAATCATAACAGTTTGGCACTGGATATACCTACGAAATTATAACAATTTTCAGAAAAAGCAATATTATGAACGGGATTACTACTATTTCCTACAGCATCAGTAACTTTCATCAGCTATCTGCAAAATAAAATTTATGTTAGCTATATGATAGGCGTTAGTACCATTTCCTACAGTATTTATGACTTTCATGAGCCATTTGCAAAAAAAATTGGCAAGTTCGACTGAATGTTTTGATTCAAAAATGTCATTCTTTACAAAATGCTACTTGTTGGATATACAAGACTGTTTAGCGTAAGTGTTATTATTTAGTTTATTTTGTGACTTAATACCTAATGATCGTTTAGTTTTCATGACAGCAGTGTGGAAGATTGATTGTTTTAAAAGTGTTAGTTGTGACAAATATTTGTTACATAACTCTGTACGAGTCGTACATTGTGTTTACAATACACTGTTGTCTAGGCTTGACTAATATTGTTGACGTCACGTTACTCGAATCTTCGGTATTTTATTCGTTACGTTAAGTGAGTATTGTTACATTATAGCATCACTCGCGTAGTTTATAAAAAGTTCGAGGCCACAGTGAACAATGTATAAATATAGGCGACCAAGCGAGAACCAAAAAAATAAGAGAAAAAATGAAACAAAGTTCAGTCAGAAAAAAGTTAGAAAACGTGAAGTTAGCCGTCGTGTGAGTGATTAGCCATAACGATTGATATTTGAACGTGAACTTCACAGTTTAATAGAGATAAGAAGAATAATTTGTCTTGTCAAAGGGTGATCTAAAGTAACTGAACCCGTCTGTGTGGACTTTAACGAAAGGATACAATTATTTAAATTTCGAGATACAACTGTGTTAACTCATGGATCTATCATAGATTGTACAGTAAGAAACAAAGTATAGAAAAATAGTTTGTTTTGTCAACTGGATTCTAAAGTAACTGAATCAGCCTAAGTGGACTTTTGACAAGAAAAGAGAATTATTTGGAGCTTTAGATACAACTGTGATATTCCATAGTGTAAAGAATTTTTGTACATACGTTGACTTGTTTTGAATATATTATTTTAAAACAAGTGGATTGTGTGCTGTCCGTTTATTGTTCGAATTTATCGCCAACAAGTCACAGACACCTACTGTAGAAGAATCCTCAGCCCACATATACATAAAACCCAGACAATACTAAACATCGACATGTGACTTCAACATTATGCTATAGTTTTGTAGTCCAATAAAACATATTATGCGATGACTTCACGATTCTTCAGGTTGTCTCTCTTTCTCTGTAGAAAATATATATGTCATACATAAGAAAATAATATGCAATAGTAATGAATTAAAGCATATTAAGGCAATTAACAATATAACAAAACACAACTCTTATGATTTCACCTCTATAATGTATCACTTTTAATTATTTACCATTTTCCTTCACTTTCCCTTTGATGACGTCTCCCTTCTTCCACATGTCACCTCTGTCATTTCTTCTCATAACCTCACGATTTTATAATTTTTTTCAATGGACCATCATTTAATGATCCCACTAATCTCCGAGTCGTTTCCTTTTTACGACTGCGCTACTTTTCAAGGCATCCCCTCTAATTACCCCACCTATTTTAAAAGATTCTCCTCTAATGGCTTTACCACTGTCCAAAGAGTTCTGATTATCTCACCATTCTCCAAGGCACACTCTGTAATAGCTTAACTTACCTTCAAAGATTTTACTCTTATGGCTTTACCTCTATCCAAAGAGTTTTCACTAATGACCTCACCATTCTCCAAGACTTATGGCTTAACCTATTTTCAAGGATTCTACTCTGACGGCTTTACTACTATCCAAAGAGTTCTCACTGATGACCTCACCATTCTTCAAGGCACACCCTCTAATATTTTTACCAAGCTTCAAAGCGTCCCTTTTGAATGGCTTCAGTATTCTATATGTAAATTGTACTTTAATTGTAAGGTTAAATAGATAGTTTATCATCAACATAAATGTATAGCTGTCAGACCCAGCTGAAAGCTTCAGAATAGCAGTGTAGAATCTTCAAGGACGCCATTTAATTTCTCTCCTCGATAACTTGCTTGCTGCATGTAAACTATTTTATTGGCGCTGAGTGCGATCTTAACGATTTCGTAACACTCGAATGTTGTTTATCATCATAACATGGGAAATTCCATCACGTGCTTGACTCTCATCTACATGGACTGTATTCAAATAACCCTGCAAGTTCCATATTTTCTAGAGCAAATATAGTTAGTTAATCAAACAAAACTTAAAGGATATAATAGCGAAATTAGTCCTTAAAAACACCTTTTTTCTTTCTTTACAAAATGAGAATATATCACAATAATCAGAGAATTAATCACAAACTACGTAAAATCATGATAAAATAAAATAATGTGATAACTTTAAAAAATTAAAACAGCATACAGATGCAATTATGTATAAATTCAAATAGCATACATTCAAAACCAATGATAAGGGATAATAACAAAAGTTTTATTGCCATGGATATAACTTTAAAAATATTTGGCATTTAAACCTGAATACCACATTATGGAAAATAGGGACTAAACGGCAGGTCAGAGACTCCAAGAACTGACTGTCATCACATATATAACACCGAAACTGTAGAGTGTGCTTAGCGGTATTATCGCGAATGGAGTCTTGAAATTTCTTATACGCAGCTACGTTATCCACCAGCACATTTTAAAAGTAAGTGTTAGAATCTAAAATTTACAAAATCTAGAAAGCTGGAACTGGTACACAGTGCTAAAGCGTGTAAATTTTAATGAAGAAATAATTAATAAGACAAAAAGGATCGCTAAAACTGCATTTTAAAGTGAGTCACATTACAAGAAAAAATAACGTTGTAGGTTTGATAAGTAACTGTAAAGTCACAAAAAGTAGAACTATTGTTGTTAGACTTTACACCTGTTGTTACCTGTAATATCACTTGCTACTTTTCAGTATAAAAAAGTATAAAGACCAGAAAATAACTTAACACTTTTGGAAATGTAATAAAATTTAAGTTTAAAATTTATAGTTTAAATAAAAAGTAAATATGAGATACACGAGTTTTATTTATTTATTTTATAAAACACGGGGTATGGAATAAATCATCTTATTACAAACAATTCAAAATTAAATAGACTTAAAACTTTTGTTCCAAATAGTAAAACAGTCATAGAAAAATCATTTCCACGTTACCTATAAATAATTTACACAAGATCAAACATTTTACTTTAAAGAAGGCCCATCACTAGTGTTGCTTGGGTTGGTGCAACTTTACTGTTCATAACAGTTCCTGAGATTTGGTAAAAAAAAAACATTCTCTTCAAACACACACACACACACAAACAAACAAAAAACAAGATAAAAACTAAACCTAGAACTTTATAAATAAACTCCTTATTAAACCTTTTCTTAATACAACCCATATAATTATCAAAATAAATTTCAATTGCTTTTAGTCCAAAATCATATGAAATACTCGGGTGTAAAGGAACAACATCAAATGGCACTAAAAGATAATTTGGTTCTACTTTTCTTAGGTTACTGAGTTAAAATAGCTTTGCTTTCTTTGATATAACTTTTCCCATTCGAAATAAAAGGTTTCAATACAATATACAATAAATCACTCAACGGTTCCGTAATTTTATTTTTTGTCTCTTATAATAGGGCAGCTTGACATAAACCATAAACCAAAGATATTCCGATATTTTTATCCCTAAGTATTCTCTTAGTATTCTACTTTTATGAAATTTGGATAGCTCATACAATTTTCCAAGTTTTTGTTTGAAAGCTTTCCTTTCTTCCTGAGAAATGTTATGTTTATATGTTCATAGAAATCAAATCTAATTCGGAATTGATCCCTCCCCGGCCCCCCAGTGGCAAAGGGATGTGTCTGTGGACTTATAATGTTAAAAACCTGGTTTCGATACCTGCGGTGGGCAGAGCACAGATAACCCAATGTGTAGCTTTGTGCTTAATTCCAAAACACAAACCTACGTTATTGCCGAACCTAAAATGGTTAGTGAGCCGATCACTGTTTCATCTAAGGATGATGTTGTCATTGAGGAGAAACCTGATGTGTTTCCCTCGTGTGCTGTGACTCGAGCTCAGGCTAAGAAATTATGCCAAAAATCAAATGATAGATATGGATTCAGAGGACGATATTATAGATTTGTCTCCAACATTTTTTGGGTCCGACGAGGATTCTGTGGATAACTGTCCTACTGATGATTCCTGGTTGGGGAACAACGATTGACATGAGGGATCTGATTCACCTGGTAAAGTTCCACTTACTAAAAGTAAAGTGATCGCTGAGCAACAAAAGGATCTGCAGATCTCTTCACTATTTAAATATGCACTCCCAAAAAATGAACTGGAGAAAGTTCCAAATGGTTATTTTAAAAAATGGCGTGCTTATGTGGAAATGGAGACCACCAGATGTTCCAGCTTCAGAGGACTGGGCTACTGTTTATCAAATCGTTGTCCCCAAAGCATATCATTCTGAAATATTGAAAGTTGCCCATTAACTCCCCATGGGAGGTCATTTAGGTGTCAACAAGACATGTGACAAAATTATCAAATATTTCTTTTGCCCAGAAATTAGGCAAGACGTTTCTCAGTTTTGCATACCTTGTCATACCTGTCAGTTGGTTGGAAAACCTAAATAGAAAATTCCTGTTGCTCCTCTGAAACCTATCTCAGCTTTTGAAGAAACTAAGTTCCGTCCTGAAGACATGGTCTTAATATTGTTAACCACTATGGGATATCTAATCGGAAAAATAAAGAAAGAAAAAGACAGAATGAGAGAAAGAAAACGACAGAAAGAAAGAGAGAAAGAAAAAAGAAAGCACACACAAAATACACAAGGCTATAAAATTGTAGTTTATCACTATGATAATATGATTTGAAAATAATCCATGTCATAAAAGTTGATAACATTTGTGCCGATGTACTTTCATGTACTATGTAATTGTATTATCATAAGGTTATTTGTATTGACAATATTGTGTTTGT
>NW_013665908.1:286560-289844 GCF_000517525.1 Limulus polyphemus
AGTTTGTTTGTTTCAAGTTAAGCACAAAGCTACACAATTGGCTATCTGTGCTCTTCCCACCACAGGTATCATAATCCGATTTCTAGTGTTTTAAGCTGTGAGAAAGCTGTATAAAGTATACATTGACCTTGGAGCCAGTTTCTGCATATTTAAGTATTTCTATTAAAAACAACAACAAATTGAAAAACTAAAAATCTCTATATTCTATATTAATTTTTTAAACTATAATTTTTAAACCTGAATTTTATTACTTTTCAAAAGACGTATTTAGTTTTTTTCTTGTTTTTATATTCAAGAGTAAGTAGCCTGTGATGCTAAGAAACCTGCAAAATAAAGAACTGTTTGGAAAAAAAAGGAAAGATTTTAATTTTATCATACATATCCATCTTGATATTAAACCTTGTGTATGTGTTTGGTACAGGCAATTAGGTTATCTATATGCAGTACAAACCTGGAAATAAGTAACTATTACTGTATTCCAACTAGTCTCCTGAGAATTTCAACAACAGAGGTTCAAGGTTAAAGAAGGTCATTATGTTAGTTTATCGTAGGTTAAATGAAAGAGACAAAACTATATGAACTTTAATAAAAATCAAATAAGATTAAAACAACTATGATCGGTCCTAAAGACGACATAATAAGGAAGACTAAAAAGAATGCTTTACTCTTATTCTAATGTGTAGTGACATAAAACAAAATTGATAAAAACTACACTTCATCAATTTAATCCAGTTTACAACGAAACAGTTATTCAAGAAAGTTGCTAATTTTAGTAGCGTTTTCAACCACAATTCTACCTGTTGTATCCCAACGCTGGATATAACAGGCATAGTTTGGTTCACAAATGACTGAATGCAATCAAATGAAAATTAAATACAGTATTTGTTATGAAAACGAAACTGTAGTTAAACAGGAAAATAAAATAAAGCTGGGTTTAACCTAATACTGGATGGGCTTGAACTGGTTAAAGAAAAGAAATAAACGTCGGCTGAAAAGTAGCGCGACCAAACGAGACGAAAAAACGCTGCCAAAACTTTACTACAAACAGCTCTTATCTCCTTTGGAAGCTGAAATAAAACACTTCTGTAGTACCTCAACTCCTTTCACAATTCACTCTCTCTCTGTCGCACGTAACATGAAAAAAAAAAAAAAAAAAGAAATGTCTAGGGTTAAATTCACACATGTTTTGGACAGAATTTATTGAATTTTATACAAACAGTGTGGATAAACAATATAATTACGAATGAATGTTAGAACGCACATAAAAAACCGATGTAAAGAATTATATTTCATAACCTTTTCCTAAATGTTTTGTCAGGTCTTGTGATGAATGTATTTCCTGCCCTATACAAGCATACTCGAAGAGCCACGTGTTGAGCAGTATTTAAGATCCACTCAGGACCCGACTAAGACCAGATTACTTCAGTTCTGTGCCCCCCCCCCCCGCCACTACTTTCTCCACAAGCCCTCATTATTTCACATTGATATTTCACCAATCAAAAGAGTCTTTCGCCAGAAATAATGCTTTTAAAATACTACAGTGAAAAGGAAGTAAAAAAAAAAACACTATGGGCTCAAAGGTAACTGCCTCCTCTGTCTTTTGGTTAATCCGGCCTTGGTTCCACCCTCTTAACCTCGCGACCTTCACTGGACTTGTCTGGTCAAACAGGTTTACTGCTGTGCAGAAACCAGACCAGAAGAAACTACGAGAATGGCAAGAAAAGCAATAAACTTGCTCTGTTGAACGTGAGTTGGATGGTAATCTTCATTCAGTGTACGTGTGCTCTAAACTTAGACAGTGCGCATGTTTCAGTTGAGCTGCTATAAATACACAACAGCTGGATCGGCAGGACGGTTCTGTAGGGATTAAACTTCCTTCAGTGTTGAAATAGATTACACTGTTTACACTTGACTGGATCTATATCATAAATGAGAAGAAAAAAAAAGCAGAAAATATATTTTTTGTGTTATTTTCATTCTTCTGTATCTGGCTTTGAGATACACTAACTCTTATTTACCATGGCCGTTACTGTACTGCGTGATCATAATTATGAAAGAATTCGCGAAATGACGTCAGGTACCAAAATAACGATTGAAACTGAATGAAAACTTTCTCCTTACTGAAAATGATACAATCGTAAAAGTATAACATGTTATCAAAACCAAGGGTTTAATTTTCACATCAATGTGGTTATTTCATATTATCAACCTAGCTTGATAAAGAGTTAATGTTTCTTGAACTCCCAGTCTTCAGTTGAGTATAACGAAAAATATGTTACATAATAAAATACCACTTATCTATTTCAATGAAATCAAGCCTTTGGATAGTCATTGTTTTATTTTCGCTGTAATTCCAAAGCTTTACCAAAAATAACGTCTTATTATCAAAAGTTTTCTAAAGTTTTTGATTACAGTATAGCTAATCAAAAACATCTTAGGTGTGAAATAAAGGTGCGGCCACAAAAGGATTGAACATGCGACTTTGACAGGAATGAAATCAAGTAATTAATTAATTAATATTTGCTATAAAATTCTTATCAATGCTATAAGTGTAGCTACCAGTTTGGCTACCAATTTTGATTTCATTCCTCTAAGTCGCACATTGAATTTTTTTGGCCCGCCTTGTGTCACACCAAAGGTGTTTTTTTATTAAATATCATGACTTTTTGTCAATACACACCAACTAACTACACCAAATAAGAAAATGACACTCGATAGTAACCAACGTTAGCTTTAGGATGGGTACCATATTATTATTCGGAACAGACCTTTACTTTATAGAACCACCCAGATTCTTTAAAATATTTGGTGGTAGGTTTTCCTCTCTAAAACAGTGTTAATTATTTTCTTTATAGTAACGTCATGGAATTTAGATTAACAGTTTCTTGTCATCACCCCCTCAATCGGTACAGGCGTATCAAGCATCATTATTTATGTTAATTTCTTAAAGTAATATCATGTGACGCTAAACTCTCTTTAATTAGGATAATTTCATAAAATTTAGTAAATTTGTGCTGAAAAGTTGGCAACAGATAATTAATAATAACTGTCCACCCGTATGATTATTTTGAAAACTTGAGCTAGAAACTGTTAATCTAGTTTGATTGGTCTAACCAATACTTATGTATCTGCACTTCCTTTCACCTTATATTTTTGCTGCTCTAAATCAGCCGTCTTTAATCCTAATGACAATTAAAAACGTGTTACGTCTCTGTTCGCTTGTTAATTTCCCGTAAAAATTCTTTCCGAAGAACTCCAGCGATACAGGTCCTTTCTTAAATAAA
>NW_013665908.1:290001-302169 GCF_000517525.1 Limulus polyphemus
GGCATGTTACCACAGTCACTTGACTTTCGCTGTCGTAACAAACGGTTCAGTTTTACTCTTAGGTGAAGCTGTAGTAAAAACCGTAGACCAATAGCTCACGTGACTTTTCGCGTAGGCGTGTGCAAAATTTTTCGTTAAATTTGAGCTGTTTTTGTTGAATAACTTTGCACGTGTGGCTTATATTTACACCAAATGAGATTCCTAATTGGAGGTTATAAAGATCTATCTATGTATCAAATTTGAAAAAAAAAAACTCCATGAAAATTAACTATGTTTTTCTACCAAAGAAAGTTTCCGTACTTTTGGTGCAAAGAAAAAATAAAAAAAGGAAGAAACTCAATCAAAATTGGAGATATTAGATCTCAGGCATTTTTTAATGGATTGCCTTGGTATGTGAAATAAGAGTCCAGTAGAGCACATCCACTGAAAATCTGTGTTTGTTTGGATTACCACAAATACAGAAGGTGGAAAAATCGCTAAACTATCAGTCCTGTTAATATCACACAGTGTGATTTGAATTTCACACAAGGCTACACGATGGCTATCTGCACTAGCCGCCCCCAATTTAGCATTGAAAGAAGGCAGCTAGTCATTACCACCCACCATCAACACTTGGGCTGCTCTTTTAGCAACGAATAGTGAGATTGACCGTCACATTATAACGCCCTCGCGGCTGAAAGTACAAACATGTTTGGTGGGACCGGGATTCGAACCTGCGATCCTCAAGTTGCTAATCAAGCGCCCTAGCCACCTGGCCATGCCGGGCTAACACGGAGTGTGTCCTGCAGGTTGTTTTATTTTTATTTCTTAGGCCGCATGACACACTACAGTGTGTCTTAATATATTTGTCATCTTCCTCTCCGCAAATAAAGTTTTGGGTCGGATCGTATGAATATTTAAATATTTCTTCGTACTTGCGTATATTTTGGAAGCACCAGTTCCAAAAACTGGATTTTTTTTTCCTCTAACTCGTTTATATAAAAACAAATTTGTTAGCAGTACAAAACAAAAAAAGAAGAAGAAGAAGGAAGACATACTTCGAATAAGCTTTTATTAAGTTTATTAACAGGTTGTTTTTGTTCCTACAGTAAGTAAAGCACAGACTTTACGCCATTTTACTTTTCACTATTTAAAAGTTATAGTTACATGAAGTCATTAACCCAAAGGAAGGCAGATACTGTCCTTCAATGTTGTGGGCTAATAGGGTTAAAAATACATGTTTTTATTATTAAATAATATTCAAGATAACGAATTTTTGATGTATTCATGTTCACGTGTTAAATGGTCTATTAGCTACCATGAGTAACCAAGCGTCGTGTAGAATTCAAATAAGCTTATATTACATATTCACACGCATGCAATTAAAAAAAAAAAGCTTGAAGATACCGGTGACTTCTACAAATCTAATATCCCTCTGGAGAGAAATTTATTAACTACCTACGGTAGAAAATCGTGTTTTGTATGCAAACGTTTTTACGTTGTGCATAATAATATTAACAACAAGAGCTGGTTTTACTTCGCTGCTCAACTGCTACTGGTACTTCCCCATTCAGTGTAAGCATAATATGTAGAATTAGGTCTACCTTTGACACTGGGGACAAACTAAGTGTACAGCCATGGGCAAACTATGTTCTCCATTTGGTACTACGGAAAACACCTCCAGTACTGTAACGGTTAACCTAGTTTAACAAGTATGGGAAATTCCATTACTACAGTCTTTTGATGCTTAAAAATTAGACAAATTATACTCTGATCGGATATCTATTCATACAGAAGGGCTTTCCCATTTTAAGTACAGATATTTCGGATTACTCCAGAATTATTTAAAACATCCAAGTAAGCTTAACAGTGCAGTATGTTTACTATTCTGTATTTGCATACTCGTTGAGAAAATCCTACGCTGCTCAGTATCAAGAATTAAGGTTAATAAAACTTGTAATAAACGTATAAAAATTAAGCGTTCGTAAAACATTTTTTTTAAATATAGGTCCTGTTATTATTATTATTTCGTTTTCAAATATAATAATCAAAAAACGACAATATTAAATTTCAATAATATTTGTGTGATATTTTTTTTTGCTCGAAGAACTTAAATCATCGTTAATTCTCATTATAAATCTAAAGGAGTGAATAAGTAATTTTTGCACTGTATTCTGGTTACCGTCAGATATTAAATTGAGGGAAACTTTGTTGAGCAAACAACCTTGTGTCAAACATTTCCATTGACATTGATTAAATAATTGACTACTTACTTGTCCATCTGACGTATTTTTCATAGGTACTTTCAGTGCCGTGTGCACAAGTTACTCGCTTAGCAACTTTGTGTTGAGGTAGGAACGTCACGTTTTTGGCAGGTTGCCATGGGCTCACTTGCTGCGCAGAAGATCAATAAATTGTGACGTCACTGGCGTATAACCAGCAGCGGCGTTCGTGATGATGGAACTGCGCCAGAATTTGGACGAACTGCGACAGTTGTATCTTATAAGTTTACCATAGGTAGTGTCAAAATATGATACTTGAAATGTTTTTAGTCCCTTTGATCTATAGCATCAAAAAACTTTACAGACATAGAATGCATTAACTGTTTAAATTTCACTAAGAAAGCTTACAACGGATGATATACCGAATATTGAATCATCGTATTAAAATATAAGTAACTGAAATAGATCCATGAAAGACCAAAGATTATGCTTGGCAAAATACCGCAGTAGGTTGTCATTTCTTGGTCATCAATGTCCTGTTTGGATTTGGTACACAGAGAGAGAGAGAGATAATTGAAATCATTGTTAAGCAACATATATTTCTCTACTTGATATAATTTCTACCATCACCTGTTTTTGCTAATAAATTCTACTTTAAAGCTATTGAACCATATGTTCCTATCTGCTGGTGGATCAAACAATGTAGAGTTCATTACTGTCTGGTTAACTCCAACGTTTCTTTCTCTTCTTTTTTTTTATTTTTATTTGTAGCCGACGTGATGACATCATCGCGCAGTACTGATACGTGCACGCTTAATAGACCGGAGCAGTCCTTTATACGCATGCGCGAAGTCTCTTCAAAGCGTTGTTCTTGAAATCCGTCTTGCTTTCCTACGTAAAGCTCGGGTAAGGGTTTATAGCTCAGTATCTCTCAGATTAGTAGGTTAGGAACTTACGGTTATAACAAAACTGGCAAGCATCAGGATAAGTTAACTGAATACTTCCATGGTGAAAATGTCTGCTTTGTCTCGTGGACACAGGCAGCAGTGCTACCTGTGTGACTTGCCTAGAATGCCATGGGCTATGTTGAACGACTTTTCGGAAGCTGTGTGCCGAGGCTGCGTGAACTATGAAGGGGCCGATCGTATCGAGCTCATCATCGAAACAGCTCGCCAAATGAAACGGGCCCACGGGTTTCAGGATAGTAGACAACCCTATAAATCCCAGCCGTCCTCACTAGCCAGTAGAAATAATCACGATGCCCTAAACGGGGCGGTGGTATCAGCGGAAGCAACGGTTATGCCATCTCACGCTTCCACTATGACTGCAGTTGCAGTCTCACAAACAACAGTTGCTGTTGACAGGTTCGGTTCGCACGATGGCCGCCCGCGTGCACTGTTGGAATACAGTAACCAGCGCTTGCCAGGACACAGAGTATATGATGTTCCCCATGATGCCACAACAGTGGCTTTCAGTCGAGGAAGTCCAAGTTTATCTATTCGAGCACTTCCACCATCGGCCATGGCAATGGCAACACATGTGACACTGTCTGCTCCGGCCGGTCGCCAAAATTCTTTGTTAGACAAACGGTCAAGTGAAAGAGATGAGGATGAAAGCTCTCTCAGTACAAGCGGTTCAGAGAATAACCATAAACGGGCGTTGTTGGACAACCATGCTGCCGGCCGACCTCCCTTAACACGAGGAGAAAGCCTTCCAGCTGCTGTGATGGGGATCCCGTTTGATGCCCGGTACAAGAAAGATCACCACATGGTTGGAAGGATGTGTTCTTTTGATGCCGCTGTGGCTTCAAGCTTGAAATCTGTCACTGCAACTGCAGGTATTTGTCAGTTGTTATAGAATTTCAGTTATAAAGCAATTTATTCTTCCTTGTCTTTTTTATACTTTTTTGTTTCATTTTAAATGACATTTTTCGAAAAGTTAATATGATTAGTTTGATGTTTTGGTTAATTTGGTAATATCTAATTTTGTATCAATTAATAAATTAGTAATATGATTCTTTATAATGCCAAATAACCGCCAAAGTTGAGTGGTCAGTGAGCGTCGCTAGTATGCTCTATGACCTTATTTGTTTTGTTATTTTAGTTGCATTTGACACTTATTGAACCCATAATATAATAAAAATCAAGTACTGCTGTTAGAGAATGTATATATGCTATAGACTTCTTTACTTTTTTCACGAAAGATAAAATTCAAAAGACAATCTGTGACGCAGAGGCCTAATCGTCATCAGGCTAATGCATTCTTTGGTTCGCCTTAAAATCGAATAATGAATTAGGCGCAATGTTCTTACAGTAACATTATTCACACACCTAAGTTAATTAGGATTACTGTATTGTGAATTTAAAAAGACCCAAAAAACCCATAAATATTATATACATTTCGCCATTATAAAAGGCCTAACTGTATTTGGTTTGCCGACCAAAGCTGTGCTGGTAACTCCTGAATAGAGGAAACTAATACACAGCAGAAGGTACGGGCAATCAAGGAATGTATTAGGCCTCTACGTCACGAATTTTCTTTTGTTTGTTTTGAATTTCGCGCAAAGGTACACACGGGCTATCTGCGCTAGCCGTCCCTAATTTAGCAGTGTAAGACTAGAGGGAAGGCCTATTAATATAGGTTACTGTATGGTGAATTAAAATAGACTCAAAAATTCCATAAGTTTTATACTGTTAGAGAAATTAACGTTGGAATCTAATTATGATCACAGACTTTCAGGTATTGAGTTAAGCTCTCAATCTTC
The DNA here is from genome assembly GCF_000517525.1 of Limulus polyphemus. Taxonomy (NCBI): domain Eukaryota; kingdom Metazoa; phylum Arthropoda; class Merostomata; order Xiphosura; family Limulidae; genus Limulus; species Limulus polyphemus. Next base: position 294,967 of record NW_013665908.1, read on the forward strand.
CAGAATACATAAATAGAGCCCAAAACAGTACTGACCTATTTAAACTTTCTATGTAATAGTGTGCAATTGTGAGGCCAAAATAAATTAAACCTCCATTTTAGAACAGAAACAACAAAACTACGAATATTACACCATAATCTAGTGCTTTTCATAAGTAACATAACATCGTAGGCACAGATTTAGATACTTAGTAAAAGTTTACATGAACGATAAGATCTCACTTTTCTCGCTAATAAAGTAAGATTTTGACTGTTAGGCATTACGTTCATCGTTACGTACAAATTATGATGTGATGTTATCATTTTACACACATTACTATTATTATCAGGGCACCGTTAAATACGTAATTCACAACAGTACTTTCTGAAACTGAATTATATTTTTAAGTTATAAAGTTCAAAGCAAGTATTATGTCATCATGTTGTAAGAACACCAAAAATCTGTAACAATGGGTGAATTTTTTGGTTAAAAAAACATGTAGGAAACATTTCATTATTAAAATTGTGTAATGGAAGTTTTCGAATGTATTTGTGTTCTCCCTCTATCTGAGTCACAAACTAGTTGTTGTTAATTGTGTACGTGCACGTTCAATACGCTTACGTTTTCGTGAGGTTTAGTGACTCAGATGTTGTGTACTTATAGGATGTAATATAGTACATGAATTATGTAATAAATTTTCCGCTTTATTCATATGTTATATTTTTCAATTTTACTTCGTACTAGAATGTGATTAGGATAACAACATCATGATTGATCAGTTTTATTTGCTCTGGACGTGCAGTTTTGTTACCGCTTTTGTGGCATGCACTATCAGTTTGAAGCCTTGTTTACCATTACTTAAGTTTGTATTTCCGGTGTACAGCTATTATCGTTGAAATGTGACATAATGTTGTCAGTCTGTGTTATTGGTTTACATAGAAAGAAGGCCTGACGTCAGGATCTGGAATACCGAAGCATAACTCTTGGAACAAATGTTACACCCATATTTGTTTTTGTTCAAAATTTATGTAATTGGTTTTCATATCTAGTAATATATCCACGTTTAACCCATCTGGTATCCTCTTAATTTACTGTAAAATCATTAAATTATTCTGATAGCTCCTAAACTGGAGGTGATGTTTATGGTACTATTATTTCATTGAATCACATATTTTCTTTTTTCCAACTTTCAGGGTAAATATAATTCTTCTGGCTTTTAACAGTTTTTCTCAATAAAAGTATTCAAACCAATTAACGATTTTTAATGTAATTTTTTTTCTAGCTTTCACAAATGTTTCCAACGCTTCTAGTCACTCGGTTCCATCTGCTCATTTAATGAACAGTCGTTCATCCAAATCTCCAGAGGTTACTGCACCAGGTATATCACAAAATGGCTCATCGCCAATGGCAGCTCTTATATCTGCTGCTGATAGTATCCCTCCTGGTTCACCACGAATTGGTATTACTGGTACTGAGATGGTGTCACCCACTGGTGGAGCTAATAGGCCATCATCTACAAATCGTCACTCTCCTAATGGAGTGCCTTCTGGTTCCGGGAAGAAAACACCCAGTGGAGGTCGTCATAACTCTGTAAGTTCAAACACGGACCCAGAAGCCAATAACACTAACATGACTTCAGCCACATCCACCACAACTTCATCTGATACACTTCACACAGCAACAGGTCTGAAGTGCACGTTGTGCAATGGGAGGCTGGAGGACACCCATTTTGTACAGTGCCCATCAATTCAACTTCACAAGTTCTGCTTCCCATGTTCACGTGAGAGCATAAAAAGTCAGGGAGCAGTCAGCGGAAACGAAGTTTATTGCCCAAGTGGAGAAAAGTGTCCTCTGGTGGGATCTAATGTTCCTTGGGCCTTCATGCAGGGAGAAATTGCTACTATTCTAGGTGATGACCTGGCTTCCGGAAAAGTAAAGAAGGAAAAAGAAACATAGTGAAGAAAGTATTGTTTTTCGGATATAAATTAGAACAAAAGGAAGAGTTTTCAAAGTCGTTCCTTTAAAAATCCTGTGCACAGCAGCTTCTAGAAGAAACTAGATGGTAAATAAAATTCCAAAGTAAATTACCTTTTCATACATACGACTCCTTTGCTCTTCAACTTGAGTTTGTCAGCAAACAAACACTCAGGCTTTAGGAAACTAGAGCAGGCATAGTTTCTTTCATGACTTCCACAAGTAGGAGCTTGAGAAGCTAAGACCTACTTGAGGAGCAGTATAAAGCGATATCAAATTTTCCCCATATAAGGGAACAAATTTGGAGGAGCTCATTCAGAAGCCCTCAAGAAAACCATTTTCCATGTTTATATCTCTATTTCATTTAAACTTAAGAGGACCATTTGTTTCGCAACCTTGCTTATCATTAATATATTCTTTTCTTGTAAAACTTTTCTTAATTTTTTTTTTTTGCTTAGTGATTGAGGATGGTATAAAGCCTGAAAATTGCTCATACATTTTAAACCAGCTGGTGCTGCACTGTATATATCAATGTTATGAAGTTTGATGTTTGCTGTAACTCCCTCTGGTGTCGTTAATTACTCATAGTAATGTTAACTTGCTGAAAACTTGTTGCTGTAACAGTCCATTGTTGCCAAAAGCTGTTATTGTTACTCTTTATAGGTATTTGTCCAATGGTGCCACAAACTTGTGTACTAGGAATAATTTTTAAGCACGATTTTTCATTAAAGTGTTTTAACTAGTCACGTCAAGTTTAATTTAGATTTCTTTTGTCTCTCTCTCTTTTGTTACAAAAAATCAGGGTTTCTTGTACGAACAAGTTGTATTAATGTGAAATCTAAATAAAGTTTAAAATACATATTCCACATTCTTATTATTTGACGATGTTTCGATATTTTCTTTTATGGAAAACAAGTTAAAGCGCTACAGGAAAAGAGTAGAAAATGTTATTACAGACATCGAGTGTCTGAGATACAAAGGTATTACTAGAATTCCCCACCCACCGTAATGTTGAATACTCACGGAGAATTTAATAACGATTACCTTAAGTAATACTTTAAAAGGCATAGGAAAAGTATTGTCAATCAATAGTCAAACTACATGGAAAATTGTATATTCAACTCCACGCAAGCATTTGTGGGGGGGGCTTCGAATTGTAACATAACTAAATAATCAACTGTGGAATATCACAAGCTTTACTTCTCTTTTCACCATAAGAAGATAATTTAGCAAGACTCTTGAATTATGACAAATACCTTGTAGAACCCAGCATTTATTTAAAACGATAAATTATGATTTATCCATGGAAGTTTGAAGTTTTGTATACCAACCTATTATGTTAAAAGTTTCCTGAGATTTCGTTGAATTATCGTCTAGATTGTGTGTGTGTCAGTTTTTTTTTTTTGTTTTATTATTGTTGTTGTTGTTTTTATTTATAGAATAACCTCGACCTGCAAAACATTTGTGGTAGTTTTCATACCATTCGCTTGAATTTTTCTTATTCTATCATTTACACCATGCCATTTAAGCTACGCTTTCTTGCAGGTATTATGCATTAGATCGACGAATCCTGGTCTATTTTGAAGAAAAATAAAAAATACGCGGCCTGACAAACAAACTCACGTAGAAGTAACTTTATTTGATAAAACTACACGTGCATAACTTTATTTAATAAAACTACACGTAAAGTAAACAATAGAGTATAGTAATGGTATTTATAATAGTGTACAGAGTATGAAAGTTATGAGCGTTCAGTGTACCACACGGTTTTACGAGTTGAAACAAAGAAATTCACATAAACGAAGACTAAAACTCGCAATAAAGAGAAAAAAAAAGTAGCTAAAAGGTGTTTATAACAGTCTATGAAACTAACTGAAGCGAAATTATTGCAAAGTAAATATATTGTTTGTTTATAGTTAAGCACAAAGCTACACCACGGGTATCAAAACCCGGTTTCTAGCGTTGTAAGTCTGCAGAAACTAAATGTAAAGTTGTAATGAACGCAAACTTAGCTGAATACGCAGAAACGTCTAAATTCGTGTTCACAAAGTGATAAGCATATGGTTTTAATCGAACTGCGCATGCGTATTTCAGACCGAAGTAAGTCGAGGTAGTTAATAAAAATTGTATTTAGTGTAATGTTAATTTTTTTTAGAAAATAACACTCGAGTTAGGTGTTGTTTGTGCGAAATACCTTACAAACAAAACAACTAAAGTTGAAGCCAGTAGTCGCGTTTTGGCAACGATATTGTGCACCATATTCGTTGCATTGAAAAGTTTGACTAAGCAAGAAACGTGTAAGGTGATTCTGAATTGAAATGCCAATGTGCAATCCAGACTCGTTGGAGAAAGGCCTTTCTAACGATATGATATTTGTAGCGTTTGATCGCAAAATTTGCAAGAACAATTCCGGACAGACAAACGCAAGAGTATTATTTATATAGATACCTGCGCCCCAGTGGCACAGCGGCATGTCTGCGGATTTATAATGCTAGAAACTGGGTTTCGATACCCGTGGTGGGCAGAGCACAAATAGTTTTGAGCTTAACTACAAACAAATATACATACCTATAGTCACCTAGTGGTCAGTTTTCAAAGTTACTATTTTTATAATCCAGCTTCAAGTAATGTTTACAGTTAATAACATAATATTAAGTGTCCATATTACAGTTGTTATTTCTAACAGTACACTCTTATATAAAGTTCTGAAACATAGTAATAACACCAATTAGACATCCCGCTCTTCAGCTTTTCGTTCAGATATTGATTTAACAAACCAAACTGTCTGATTTTTTTATTTTTAAGACATATTTTTATTAGGTTAATTTGTTTATAAGTACAGAATTTTCCAGAACTCCTGAGTTAATCTAAATGTGCTATAAGGGTAGGGTAGGGTATATATTTTTTTCTATTTTATTTGAAAATATCGAATTATTTTTTTAATTACATATAAATTTTAAGGGTGATGCATACCATCTTATGGTGGCAGGGAGCTTTTAGAAGTGCTATGTGGCGCGGATTGACCTGTCGTGGAGCCCTTGACTTCGGAGCTTGCGAGCCGGGTTTGAATCCGTGTAATACCATAAAAATGTTTCCCCACACTCTTAAGTTATAGGTGCATTATAAGAGTGACAGTCGATTCCTTAGCGTGGGTAGTAGGGTACTACTGAATGGCCGTCTTCCTCTGATTAGTAGTTCAAAATTACGGATGGTGGTAGATAGCCTTAGTAGCTTTGCCATAGATAAAAATGAAAATTCGAAACTGCTCAATTGAGAACTTGCAAACCGAGTGGGTACTGAGGGTTACGGTATTCTAAACCGTGTAGCTTAATTTGTTAATGCAACTGTCTGAAAAGTGTAGTTGAATATTATCCTGTTTAGCATCAGTTGTGTTCTCAAAAAAATGTGGTGTACCACCCTTAAATTTTACGTAGTAAACATCTCCGTATAACTTTCTATTAGGAAAGACACCTATCATCTTGCAAATGAATTAATATTAATGTTAAATCGATATCACAATATATATTAAGTCATAGGAAGTATAACTATTGACATCAAGTTATACAGGTATTACTCAGGCATGGTAACCTTGTGTAACTTTTGACTATCTTGAAAAACTGCAAATTTAAGATCATCGTAAATTTATTTCTAATCTGGTTATACCTTGTTTACGTATATTATTTAGATAACCCGAATTCATTTTTTACAGTTTAAGTAGATCGATAAAATCGCTATACCTGTGTATATATGTACTCGACTATATATGTAATTAGGAGCAAATGAGTGAGCCAAATAAAAAGAAGTTATACATCTTCAAGCATGAAATACAGGATTTACAGATTTTCTCTTAGGGTCTTAGTACGTTTTATCAATAATGGAGCAATAAATCGGTCAAAGTCTGGAGTTCTCTGGGTGATTTTTTGAACACTTTTACTCAAAACACGTGTGTCTCAGTGTCCTGAAACTATTACAAAACTCCTAACAACGGATGAACATATGCTGCTTTTTTATATTTTATCTTTTTGTGTTTACTTGAACAACAGTTTAGTTATTCGATAGTTTTTGGGAAACAGATTAACAATGATATTTAAAATTCAAGTATTGTATACATTCTACGTGTCCATGCCAAGTTTAAATGTATGGAAATACCAAGCTTTTTCGTTTTGGTATTATCCTCTCATACAAAGGGAAAATTTTAAAATAACTATCAAAACGAAAAAGAAAAAAACTCATTTAGCTCACTAGTTTAAAGTAGCTTACTTCGTTTGGTTCGGTACTTGTCAATCTAACTAAAAGCCATAGCAACAGCTCTGTGGGCTCGTGCCAAGGCCACTATTACGAGGACTCTGCCACTGTATTTACTTGATGTTTATGACTGATAGTGACGTCATCTACGTAGATGAAGTTCCATGCATTTGTTCTACTCTAGCACTAGATATCGACGGGTTTGCCACCCCCCACCCCCCCACTTGTAATCACGTGACACTGATTTATTATTTAGGTGTGTTACACAAGCTAGTGAAGAAGAGATTATAATCATTAATATAGTTTATCATTTATTTCTACAGGTTACATTACAACGAAATACTGCTCTTGTTTTCTTAGGGTAATCTTCGGAATGTCCACCGCAGGATTTTAGCATTGCAAATCATAAACTAACCCCAAGAGGGACCTGAAGTACTGAGAATAACGCTAATTGAAAACAAGAGAAGAAATAAAGTGTAAATTTGCCAAACACATAAAAATACGCTCACTAGCAAAGTATAACAAATCAATTACATATAAAGCTCGTGTTTGGTTTGTTTTGAATTTCTGCGCTAAGCTGTTCCTAATTTAGCAGTGATAGACTAGAGGGAAGGAAGTCAGTCAACACCACCCACTGACAACTCTTAGGTTACTCTTTTACCAACGAATGGGATTTACCGTCACGGTTGAAAGGACAAACGTGGGGATTCGAACCGCGACCCTCAAACTGCGAGTCAGGCGCCCTATCTAACCACCAGGCTAAAATCATAAATAATATTCAACGTTAAACTGGTACACAGTTAAAAACATTTTATTTAGTGTACCAGTTTAACGTTGAATATTATTTATGATTTTAACTTTATACACAAGTGCCAAAATACTATAATCACCAGGCAACAGTAGTTCGACAACTTTCATAGATCATAATTCATTTTTTATTTTCATTTCCAGTGTCCAATAAATTAAATGTTTGGGGGTTCTCTAAAAATTATACATTTCTGAAAT
>NW_013665908.1:303083-307944 GCF_000517525.1 Limulus polyphemus
CTAATAACTAATTAAATTAAATTAAACTTAACGTTAACTTAACGTTAACGTTAACGTTAACGTTAACTTAATTAATTAATTATTATAGTATATATACGTTGAATATTATTTATGATTTTAACTTTATACACAAGTGCCAAAATACTATAATCACCAGGCAACAGTAGTTCGACAACTTTCATAGATCATAATTCATTTTTTATTTTCATTTCCAGTGTCCAATAAATTAAATGTTTGGGGGTTCTCTAAAAATTATACATTTCTGAAATAATTTAAATTGAGCATGTTTTATGAATAATTTTAAGTTTTGCTACAGTTTCACCAATTTTGATTTGGAAATACAGATAATTCAAAATACTGCCAAATTTGTACTTCAGTTTGATGTTCTACTGAAGTGAAAAACTTCATTGTATACCATGATATTTGGGTGTTTGTTTTAACCCTTTACCAATCGACGAGTACGTTATGTACCTATATTCTAATTTGTTTCGTGGTGTCAGTGGTACCATTTCATTTTTAAGCAGTTTTACAATCTCTTATAAAAATCATACTTCACTTTCCCGCTGTAAAAATTCTGTGAATATTAGAAATAAAAGTTGGATACATCCACGTTAATCATGTACATCTATTTGATTGATACCCTGGTGACAGGAGGATTAGGATTTTGTACAAGTCTATTTCCTCAGCTTTATAGTTATATTATTTAGTGTTAAGTGGTGTTTTTAAGTTCGCGTGGAGTTACAAAAAATGTATTTTTTGGTTTTATTTTTTTATGTGTGTATAAAAAGAAACAGCCCCATGGATGGAAAAAGATGTACATCCAAAATAGACAACTAACATCTACTAATTTGTAGAATACCGTCTTATGTTAATACTTACAGTCACATCCTCATCTTATCCGATAAGTAAAGACTGTGTTTTTGTTACGTTTAAACCACACAGTGGGCGGCATGACCTAGTTTCGTAATGCTTTTCGGACTCAGAATCGTATGGTTGGGGGTTCGAGGCATGTCCGTGCTATGTCGTTGTGCCCTTGGGTAAAATAGTTGTCCCAATTGCTTCAGTCTAACCAACTGTATAACGAATTGCCAAAGTGCTGACGATTAACCTGCGATGAATTGGTACCACATTCTCATTAGCATATGCCACAGTAAACCGGAATTAAACACCAGCCCTATGTGCCTGTCAGTTCGAAAAGGATTAACTTGCTTAATTGTTTTATACTGCATACTGTGTGACAGGGAAATAAATGTGATACAGCATGTTTTTGTTTCCACATCCACTGACGAATGAAGCGTATTTTGAAAATAAGCCTTTTCTGTCTACTTTTAATGACTAATTTTTTTCTGTAGTATGAAAAATTCTTTCATAACATTGTCACTTATAAAAGATAATTTTATACGGATTTTTTTTTTCCACGAAGCCAAACTTCGGGATCACATTCATAGTTTTCACTAACAAGTAATATACACTCAACAATCCAATTTTGTAACTTATTCACTAGACTACAGTATTATAAAATTTTTAATCTTTCTTGGGGAATCACCTGAAAGAAAGGAAGGTTTTTGTTCAATGTTTTTTTTGTTTTTTTTTTATTGCGGCCAAGTAGTTAGCATGCCAGAATGTGGATTCCAGGTTGCATGCTTAGCGCTCGTTACTGTCAAACAAACAAGAAGAGCGCACTCCACACTAGCCTTTAATATTAAACTGATATACCAGAAGGAAGGAGAAACCTATCTAGTGGCATCCACCGCCAACTCAGGATTTGACGTTCACTAATAAAACGCACCCACAGCCCAAAAATAGTGAGCACATTTTTGCAGCAACAGACCATGAGACACGACTCCTCAGATTCACAGTCTGAGCACGTTAAATACCAGACAACGCCCGGCTCAATTGTTATACAGTACTTATTAACATACGATATATATACAGTGCTTACTAATATATATATATAGTACTACAGTAAAGAACGACTAAAATGGATAGAATTTTTGCCACCGTACAAGTAAGACCATGTCAGTAACGAAGTACCAAGTATTATATATATATTTCTTAATTGCAATAGTTACAGTAACTTAAACGCTACTTGCTTGAGCAAAATCACGAAAATTATGATGTATACTTTGCACTTGTCAAAAGTTCAAAACGAAATAAAGTAAAACGTGAAACCAAAGAATATGCACTAATTACAAAATTACTTTCCATAGTGCAATTATATATTTTATTATGTGTACTGTATATATATATATATACCCAAATACATTCTTGAATAACTATACAGCTCAATTGACATCAAAGTAAATTATGTGATGTCCTGCCGTTATTTTTCCCGCTAACACTATATCCATAAACAGTGTACTTTTATTTATCTGTAACTATGACACAAGTTCCCAGAATATTAAATGTCACGTGAGATAAAAATAACCTAAAGACATGTGCCAGACCCATCAAGAATGAAGTTCACCAACACTGCAACCAGCGCACTATAATATAGGGGTGTACATGTTTGGTAATCTCGAGCAAACACTTACTCTTGCGCAAGCACGCGTTTGTTCTAGGTCATATTCAGGACCTAGCAACAGTAGAGGTAGTTTCTGTTCACGTGTATTTCATGTGTGACGTCACAGACCCAGCATATAAGCCATTACTGTCTGATATGCACGAGTACTGAGTGCACGTCAGTCCTGTTGTTATTCTTTATCTGCGAAACTCTGTGACTTTATGTAACGCTGGAAATGTGAATCATCACTGTCTTAGTTCATCTACTTCGCTTGTCTTGTTTTAGTGGACTTTTTGTGACTGATGGAGTTATGACGTCAAAAGTCTTGAAATAAACGAAAAAAATATAGTTATATATAACTTGTAAAATCTAAGATAATATGTCATTGAACTCGTGAAACTAGAAATATCTAGCATGTAAAACTCGATGCTTGTTTATTCCATGCACACAAAAAATAAACATTTAAGTTATAGTTTGTTAATTTTTGAAAAAAAAAATGTGAGGACGCCACCTACGTTAGAAAACGAATAAACGTCTTGCAAAAAGAGAAGTTGAAACGACCAGACTGTAACGTTTTCTTAGTTGTAACAAGAATGGCATGTTAAAAAATTAGAAGTAACCCTTACAATACTATAACTTTGAAACTTATTGTCGTTTTCATAAACCAAAATAAATTGAACAGAAATCACTGGGAAACAAATATAATTTTTTATCGGAATAACAAGGTGAACGCGTATTGCAGTGGCAACTTCTGGAAGTAGTGACCCGTGTTCTTCAACAATTTCTTCCAGCGATGGAAATGTAGCCAAATTTCCCTTCTCAATATTTCTCAACCACAAAGGAATTTTAGCTTTGAAGGAAGCCAATTTTTCATGTGCAATAACCACGTTTTTATTACTTCCTTGGAGGAAAATATTTATTTCATTTAAGTTAGTAAATATGTCGGTCAAGTATGCTAGCATTTGCACAAGCTCTGGGGAATCAAATGAAGAAAAGAGATCCAACTTTTGATCCTTTAAAAATGTCTTGATCTCCTCACGAAGCTCAAATATACGCTGCAAGACATGTCCACGGGATGGCCATCTCACCTCCGTGTGGTACACTAGAACCGTGTGTTCAGAATCCATGCTTTCACAAAACACTTGAAATAAACGATGGCTCAGTGAACGTCCTCTAATTACGTTAACAATTTTCACACATGTTGACAAAACTTCTTGCAGACTTTTTGGTAAAGTCTTCACTGCTAATGCATACTGATGAAGCAGGCAGTGTGTGACACGAACCTCAGGAATTTCCCGTTTCATGAGGGTAGCAAATCCTGACCGATTTCCTAGCATAGCAGGAGCGCCATCTGTACATATTGAACCAACGATGTTCATATCCAATCCATGTTTTAAGAAAACTTTTTTTTATGAGGTAGAACATGTTCTGGCCTTTTGTGGTGGTCTTTAGTGATTCACAAAATAGAATGTGTTCTAATACTTCTTCATTCTTGACATAACGAACAAGAGCAATCAGTTGGCTACAGTGGGAGACATCTGTAGATTCATCCAATTGCAATGATATTTTTACAGGAGTCGCCTTGATATCAGTAATCACCTGTTCCAAGATGTCCTCGCTCATATCAATTATTCTGTTCCTGATGACATTGGTACTTGTTGCACCTTCCTTTCCGCATCTTTCCCCAGAATGGTCTTAACAACTTCAAGGAAACATTTCTTCACTAACTCTTCAACGATGGTATAAGGTTTTTTCGCGTTGGCCACCTGATACACATCTTGACATGATGCTTCAAGAACATGCTTTTCACTTGGTACATATCCTAACTTTGGCAGAGTTCCTAGACATTCAAAACGTGCCTTCTTCACCTTCAGTGATTCTTCGTCGTGCCCAGCTTCTCTACCACCATGTACTCAGTTGAAATGTTCGTTGAGTTTGGAAGGTTTCAAATTTGCATAAGAAAATATCACTGAACATAAAAAGCATTGAGGTCTTTCTGTCCCACTTCTCTCAGTTGTACAAAACGATAGTAATCATCGTTCCACTTTCTTTTCTTCGCCATTATGGATCTCTGAAAATAAAAATTATCACGAGACGTAAATAGTAGGCGTATGTTTAGTAAAAAAAAATTAAAACAGGAAGAAAGAATCACAATAGTGAATTAATTGAAGATCGTAATCAATATTCTTGACCGGCAACGGCAAATGAACAAAAAAAGTTGTTTTTCTGGACCCTATCCTCGCACCCCCAAGAATTGGATATCGCACCCCAGGTTGGGAACCACTGCGATAAGATTAATTCTGATACTGAGATAGTAACAAGTGTAGGAATATTAAGTGTAGGACTTTCGGAAAGGTG
>NW_013665908.1:308623-309677 GCF_000517525.1 Limulus polyphemus
AATAAAACAAATAGTTATTAACAAGATAAAAAAAATTCCCCTAATTTGTTATTATGAGTGTAACAATAAAGAAAATGAAACGTTTAATTGAGCTTTTCGTAGAATATGTGCGTAACGTTTTAGTTACACATAATGTAACCGTGCCTGTATAATACCTGTTTAGCATTGTGAACTTGGTTAATCTTCGTCATTTAGCAATAAAGCATACTATTCCAGAGAAATAGTCCCATTATTTATGAAAATAGTGTCGTGAGATGTAGTCATCCAATGGCTCAGCAGTATATCTGTGGACTTATCATCCAATGGCTCAGCAGTATGTCTGCGGACTTATCATCCAATGGCTCAGCAGTATGTCTGTGGACTTATAACGCTAAGAAATCGGATTTCGCAATTTTTGCTGGGCTCTGTACAGATAGGCAAGTGTGTAACTACAAACAAACAAAGCAAATTTTATAAACGATAAATAAATAAATTTTATAAAAAAAATTTTATTATATTTTTTGGAATTGCACCTTTCATATAAACAAACGACAGTCATTATCAGAACTCTAACATTAGTTTTCAAACCTGGTAATGATTTAATATTCGATGTTCGTCACACTTTTGAGCCAGGCGTGGCCTAATAGATAGCTTGGAGATCGACAGCAGTGATATGACAGTGAACACGCTCCACATTTTCAACCGTAGGGGCTCTGTAACCGTCATAGCCATTACTTGTTTTTAGTCAATAGTAACTGTGTAGGCAACAGGTGCTGTTGGCTGGTTGCCATCTATTTAACCCTATCGTCAAAGACTATGTCATCGCATTTGTACACTTACATTCAAAATTTTATTGAACTATTATTTTATTAATTTATGTCAATAAGTGTAGACTATAATTCAAATTTTAGTATTATACATTAGTTAATTTCTTAATTTAAAAGTAACTATTATAAGAACACACCTAAATATTGATTTTTGTGTATGTCATGTTGAATGCAGCTTTGGTTCAAATTAGATGTTTGTGGTGTCCAAATAAAAAGTATATAGTTTCTTACGAATTAGGAACTCAAAT
>NW_013665908.1:310651-317145 GCF_000517525.1 Limulus polyphemus
GGATGTACCAGCAACCAAGTCGCATTAGTAGAGCCCATGCGCACGGGCGGAGTAATGAAAGTTTATTAGTTAGACAGGAAAAAAATAAAAAAGTAAAAATTTTAAAACGTGGAAAAAGTCAAAGTATTTGACTGCTTGGAAAAATATGTTTTAATTTTCGTTGTGCTTAGTTCATACGAAACACTTGATTTAAAAACAAAAGCCAATTGGAGGTGTTTATTTTACGAAACACTTTTTAATAGAAACAAAGTAAAAAAATGTTTATCGCACATTAGCAGAAAAAAGAAAAAAATAGGCTTTACATGTGGTTTAAGCAATTAGTGCTTCTTACATGATGTTTTGACGTTTCTGTTTGTGTGTTTACTGATTCTGCAATACAATATTTGGGCATTTGGTTATGAAAGCTTGCTAGTTATGCGACAAAGTATTTGGTTTTACAGACTTGTTAATTTTGCTACATATTGCTTGTATGTTTGGTTTTAAGTATGTACTATTTCTGCAACACGTTTGAACATCTGGTTTTGTACATAGTTTGACTCTTCGACACAAAATTTGGGCATTTGGTTGTATATACATACTTGATCTGCGGCGCTGTTTGGACATCTAGTTATATACATGAGCTAATCTTGCAACACAATATTTGGACATTTAATTACATACACGCGCTAATCCTGCGACACAGTGTTTGGGCATTTAGTTATATACATGAGCTAATCTTGCAACACAATATTTGGACATTTAATTACATACACGCGCTAATTCTGCGACACAGTGTTTGGACATTTAGTTATATACATGAGCTAATCTTGCAACACAATATTTGAACATTTAATTACATACACGCGCTAATCCTGCAGCACAGTGTTTGGACATTTAGTTATATACATGAGCTAATCTTGCGACAAAAACTCGGCATTTGGTTTTACACAAGTGAGAATATTTTTACTCTGAGAATATTTTCCCTGTTTTGTTTGTTCGCTGTTAAGTAATTTGTGTATATTTAACTACAGATGTTTTGTTGGTATTATATGCGTTTACGTCTGTACTAAATTACCATTGCCATTTCGACCTTTTTGCTTTATAGTTTCAATTTATCCTGCAAGTATGTAATCACTCACGTTTTTCTTTCTCTCTCACTCAGCATGGCTCTTAAAAGACTTACATTTACACGTTGCGTACTTCAAGGTCTAGTTTTCCAGGATTTTGTTACAGTCAGACAAAGTAAGTCATCAACATTTTCTAGCTTCACCAAAAATGTTAATAAATATTTAAAAATGTTATAAAATTAAGTGAAGAATAAGAGCATTAGTTACACTTCGTTTAGTGGGGTTTCTTCTGAATACACGTGTAGTGCAAAAAAGCAAGGTCTACAGGGGTCTAAATTATAAGTAAATGAATATTCGAATAAGCTCTATATTTGGACAGTTCTGTAACTCAAAAAAAAAAGATGAATCCCGAGAACGGAAGAATCCTTTGAAGAATCCTCAATTAATTGAAATTATCGAGTAATTTTTGAATTATATCCTCCTGTTTTTAAAACAGGAAACACACTTTAAAATTATGGAGAATATCGTCAACTCAATTTTTTATATTTTCCATTCTAAATAATTACTTTTATGATACTTTCATAATATCGAGACTATGCAGGATGTTTATCTATGATGATACTTTCAGTTATCTTGAAGTACTGCTGGAAAGTTACTTGTGATGGTACATTAAGATTTTCGAAAATATGCTGGGTAGTTATGTATAATAATATAATCAGACTTCCAAAACTTTACTGGATGATTACACCCGATGTTATATAACCATAACGATATGAGTGTGTGAGTGATTGTCCTGGTTAGTGATCTTGAATAGTTCTTTTTTTATGTATTACTTAATAATGGCTAGTCTTAACTCACATATACTGAGGTATATGCATATATAAAATGAATTGTATAAAAACAACACACAATGTATGGAAATAAATTAATTGCTATAAATGATGTATAAGGTAAAGGAATATTGACCTACGTTTGTTTGGAAATGTTTGACAAATAAAAGCGTTATAAACTCACTCAGGAAATGACATGTTTCTAATGTACATGGTTGGTTTACCTCTGAAGTTTGGGTTCATTACTTAGTTGTTTAAACATAGAGTTATTTCGACATTAATAATTAATTACTGATATCATTAAAGACCTAAAGTAATGTGTATTGTCTGCAGATAATAATGTGTAATGTGTAATAAGTACTGTACAACGACGGTAGAACAAAATCGTGTTCAGTTGAATAGACCTTACAAAGAACAGCCATTGAAGCTATAGCAAAACCTATGTAAGAACGTGGAAATCTTTAAAAAATGTACGATCGTAACAAACGTTTCTTGTGCCTCTTAATAAAAATATTTTAAAACGTTTATATTCATCTAATTTTAATAAGATATCTACCGCTATCAAAAGGGGCTATTTTTATGTAATTCTCACATCCATTAATTACAACATATTTTATAATTACGTAGGAAATTAAATTTGTTTCTTATTTATTTATAATTAAGCATAAAGCTACACAATGGGCTATCTGTGCTTTGCCCACAACGGGTATCGAAACCCGGATTCTAGCGTGGTAAGTCCACAGACATACCGCTGTGCCACTGGGGGGGGGGACTTGTTTCTAAAAAATTCGTTTACCCGAATGTTTAATATTTACAAACTTGTATTTTTAATACACGATGTTGGCAAATAACGCGTATTTGATTATTTATTATTGTATATACCCGTGTGTAAGTCGATCTTTTCGACAATGATTTTTGCTCAATAAATTCTACCCTCGACTTATACACGGGATACAATATCCATAACATTTTTTTTATAAATTTTTTCTTTTACTTTATATTAATTTTTTATTTTACTTTATATTAAAGTGCCATGAAGCTCGCTTTAAGTAATTGTTTGTTAGTCGTAACCCAACCTACGAATACTTACTTGGGTCGTTCGATCAGAGGCATAATTTATTTAAAAGTCCAAAGTCCATAGTTTCATTTTTCCTTTCTTTAAAACACAGAGGAGGATAGTGTAGGTAGTGGGAGTAAAGTCCCGGATGAGTAAAAAAAAACTATTCTTTTAACAAGATTCATAATGTTCAAATAGAATTAATAAAACTAATAGCTTTGTGGTAAAAATCCGAAGAGCGAGACCTCTGAACAGAACTGACATACGTGACCTGTGTCAAAAGTCTTCAGCAATCGACCCGATCTATTATAATAATACGTGAAGTCAATTTACCCGGTGACTTTCAGGTTAAGAAATCAATAAAGTTTGATAAAATGACCATGGTTTGGGGTTCAAAAACTCTCTTGGTGGTAAGACTGGATTCCTACAAACTTACCTGTTAAAACTTTAGAGAGTGTTATGTGTTGAGTACAAAGATAGAGTGATAACCGAGGAAAACAACCTTTAAACTGGGCTCAGATAAACTTAAAAACGACTGATATTTAACGTTTTTAGAAAATAAGCAGTAAATAAACTGACAATGAAATTACTTTCTTCAAAAAACATTTATAGAAACTAGTTTGTTTAAAATTAATTTTCCGACAGTAGTCACCTTTACGGGCTTCACTTCTATTCCAGTAAACCATGGCATAAATAGAATTGTCGACCTCAAACAAAATATATTGTTTACATAGTTATTACTAGAGGATACTAAACATATTATAACTTCAAAGACTCTTACTTATTGGTTATATGTATAAGTATAAAAGCAGTTATGATCCTTGTAATTTTATAACATTAATAATTTCACAAAATACTTGTTTTCTATTTCTCTTTGTAGAGGGTGTTTGAGTACAAAATAATTTTTTAGTGCAAACTTATCGAATTTATAGAAATCGAAATTGTTTGTAATTAAACACAAAGCTAGACAATGGGCTATCTGTGCTCTGCCCACCACGGGTATCGAAACCTGGATTCTAGCGTTGTAAGCCTGCAGACATACCGCTGTGCCACTGGGGGGCTAGTGCAAACTACACAGTTGTTTATCTACGCTTTGTACACTGCATGTAATCGAACCCCGAATTTTATCATTGCCGCTGAGCCACCGCGGGACGTACAAAATATATAGAAAAAAAAAGAAACACTTTTCATGTAAATTAAGATCAGCATGTTTCACGTTTTGCGTGATGCTATATGTACGAAAAATAAATTTCATGTTAAAGAAATTCAACCAGTAGCTGCCTGTATGTAATTAATTCTGTGATAACTATCGGGTTCCTATGGCTCTTAATATCTGTACAAACGGCCCGGCATGACCAGGTGGTTAAGGCACTCGACCCGCAATCTGAGGGTCGCGGGTTCGAATCCCCGTCACACCAAACATGCTCGCCCTTTCAGCCGTGGGGGCGTTATAATGTGACGGTCAATCCCACTATTCGTTGGTAAAAGAGTAGCCCAAGACTAGAGGGAAGGCAGGTAGTCATCACCACCCACCGCCAACTCTTACACTGCTAAATTAGGGACGGCTAGCGCAGATAGCCCTCGTGTAGCTTTGCGCGAAATTCGAAATTAAAAAAAAACAAAACAATAATAATGAAGAAACAACTACAAAATGCAGTATTTGCATAACTTTCAACATTAAGGAAAAAAATAATTCTTTGGAATGAGATCCATTACACAAATTATGATTACAGGGAAAACGTGTGAAATACTGTTAGGTCGTCAAGAAATTAATGTGGCTTTTTTTAGATGAAAAAACCCGAACAACTTATATATCAAGACATTTTGTAAATGAAATAGTCTCCATTCTTATCGATGATGCTTTTTCATCTTACAATCAGGTTGTTAATGCCCTGATTAAAGTAATCACTTGGCTTTGAAGCAAGAAACATGTCGATGCTCTCTTTAACACCTTCCACATTTGCATATGTTTTCCCATTAAGATGGTGTTGCAGTAAACAAAAAAGATGGTAATCTGATGGTGCCATATTTGGAGAATATGGTGGGTGGTCGAGAACTTCCCAACCCAACTCCATAATCTTGTGTTGCGTCAAACGTGCAAAATGTGGACGTGCATTGTCGTGGAGAAGAACACTTTTCCGATTGACAAGTGAAGGGCGTTTCTGATGAAGGGCATGATTTAAACGTTCCAGTTGCTGACTATAGATCTCTGCATTGACAGTTCGCTGTGGATTGAGGAGTTCGAAATGAATTACCCCTTTGATGTCCCACCAAATGCAAAGCATCACCTTCTGCGGATGGAGTCTAGGTTTTGGGGTCGGAAGTGGTTTTTTGTCTAGGACTGAGACATTGTTTTTGGCGTTTAATATTCGCATAGAGAATCCATTTTTCATCACCGGTGACAATTCTGCTCAAAAAATGGTTCACGCACATTACGCGCCCGAAGAGACGAAGCAACATTCACAAGTTGGAAACGATAATCATCGGAGGGTTCGTGAGGCACCTAAACACCTTCTTTATGGAATTTTCCCAAATTCCTTACGTGTTTATATATTATTTCATGAGAGACATGCAATTTCAGGGCCATTTCACTAGTGTGTTGCGTTGGGTTAGACTCAACAAGCGTCTTCAGAGCATCAATATCAATTCCAACATGTCGGCCCCTGTCATCATAGTTTTTAAGGTTAAAGGCACCTGAACGAAATTTGCTGAATCATCGTTTACACTTACGAACGTTCAAAACATTTCCATAAACTTCTTTGTGGCTACAGAGGCGTTTTTTTCCCTTTTTGTATTCAAACAGCATTACATACCATTCGTTTAACTATTATACGTGATGGACGTTTTTCTTTTTTTTGGGGGGGGGGGTAATGAAAGTATTCCCAAAACGCGACGTTAATTTCTTGACGACCTAATATATGCTAATTACAGATATATAAATAAATCTATACCCATGTCATTGATATACTGTAAATACACGTATTAATTAATATTTACTTATGTCATTGTTATAATCTAATACATACATATTAATTAGTCCATATCTATATCACTGCTATATTCTAAATAGACATGTTTTAATTTATTTATACCTATCTCGATGATAAATTCTAAAATAAAATATGGGTATTCTAAATGAGTGCTGTGGCAGAAAAGTTTGAAAATTAAAATAAACTATTATGTCTTAGATTACATCACCTTAATTCGCACATATAAACTATATAAATGTATTTTTATTCGTATAATTTAAGTTTGTCGAATATCTAAGTCTATTGTAGACAAGAGAACTAATATTATATAGGAGGTAGAATGTCTGCTGAGATAAGGTATTAATTACACGAGAATTATGGAATATAATGTCTGCTGAGATAAGGTATTAATTACACGAGAATTATGGAATATAATGTCTGCTGAGATAAGGTATTAATTATACGAGAATTAGGGAATATAATGTCTGCTGAGATAAGGTATTAATTATACGAGAATTAAGGGAATATAATGTCTGCTGAGATAAGGTATTAATTATACGAGAATTAGGGAATATAATGTCTGCTGAGATAA
>NW_013665908.1:318085-320697 GCF_000517525.1 Limulus polyphemus
AATCTGTACAAACATGATTCCACCTTAATCATAGTAAAATTTCGCCAAAGCAAGATATCAGACTGAAAGTGGGTTACTCGGGATGAAACAGCGAACAACAATTACA
Organism: Limulus polyphemus; assembly: GCF_000517525.1. Classification (NCBI taxonomy): domain Eukaryota; kingdom Metazoa; phylum Arthropoda; class Merostomata; order Xiphosura; family Limulidae; genus Limulus; species Limulus polyphemus. The sequence goes on from NW_013665908.1 coordinate 318,192, forward strand.
ACAAAAATGTTGACCTTCGATTAATCAGCAAGTAGTAGAAGAAGTGTTTGTGTATAAATGGTAAGTTACTTGAGCTAGTGTAACAGATAGTTCACGCGCTTTCTGGTTACAAAAACACGCCTACTAGTATTGTGCCATCATCTACCCTGTACACTGATATGTGTGGTTATCATCTCGTGCATGGTATATGCGTGTTCAACCCGAATTTTATCCACTAGAAGGTGTAAATATCAAAAACTGATAGTAAAGGGAGCTGAATGTTTATCGACTGATATAACTTACTTTTAGCACAATGAAAAGACGTTGAAAAAATAACCGAATATAAGCTAGTGAATGCACAGCTTTATTAAGTAACTTTATTATTTGTGCCTGTTACAACATTCAATATATATATATTGAGTGAAATCATTCATTTTCTATGTACAATAAATATACAATCTTTAAAGCTAATTAGAAAATAACAATCTCAAATACATCAGTCAGGATGACATAAGAAAACATTCATGTACAACATACTATTTAATGCCTGGTATTGTTAACATTTATTTAAGGGACACTGTGGATATTAACTATGGTCTGAATTACTACTGTTTTTGATACTTCTGGTTCAATGATTACTACTGTTTTTGATACTTCTGGTTCAATTATTACTACTGTTTTTTGATACTTCTGGTGAAATGATTACTACTGTTTTTGATACTTCTGGTTCAATGGTACCTTGCAAAATATTCTAAGTAGTTAATTCAAATACGCCTTATTAGCAGTTGCTAAGGGGTTAACCGTTTAGATCAGTAGTAGAGAGCTTGTTTGGGGTGTGAGAGGGGATGTTTAACCACACGAATCTCAGAGGTAACACAGATAGCAAAAAAAAACTAATCCACATCTTTTTTTAAATATGATTAAAAACTTATTTGAGACATATAAAAAGCATATACTTACAGATCAACTAATCACATTCAGAAACTATAGTGTTTTAACGAAACTTAGTAAATTTAGGCTATCATATTTCACACGCGATTGAATTTTATTAACCATCCATTTTTTGCGTTCCTGTGTCAATAATAATGTTGCTTAAGTGAGTTTCCAATTACTCTGGCCTAGAGGTGAGAATTCTTTCACAAGTAAGACCAAATTTGGAAGAAACGTTATCTCTGTTAGCTGAGCGAATCACAATCAGACAATTCCCCTTTTCAACAACTACAGCTTTCTATGTAACTGTCGGGTCGATAACCTCACAAGGTCAAGTTTGTGATCATCATTGCTCAACAAATCAGTAAAGAAGACCTATTCAGACAACAACAATTAGAGAGGTGTCAAGCTCCCATGGTCATGTTTGTAACTAAATTAACTTCACAAAAATGTAGAAACATGTTCTAATCTAAAACTGTGGCCAAGTTTAAAGTTAAAGTATAAACTCTTAATAAATTGAACAATAATTTTCACAAAATTCTAATTCTGTAATTATGTAGTATGAAAGTAATGGGTGTAACGCTGTCTTTGGTAGCTAGGGCGCTCTACTCAAAACCTGAGAGTCGTGGGTTCGAATCCCCGTCACCGAACATACCCGCCCTTTCAGCTGTTGAGCCATTGCAATATGACCGTCAATCTCACTATTCGTTATTAAAAGAGTAGCCTAAAAGTTGGCGGTGGGTGATGCTGACTAACTAGCTTTCCTCTTCTCTACCACTTCTAAACTAGAGACGATTATCTAGATAAAGATAAGCGCCACGAGGTAAATCTCTCCGAGAATCACCGGTGATGCTTAAGCACCTAAGGTGGTGAACGGTCGTAAACGACCTCAGGACTACAACAACAACATCGTCTTAACTCTAAAAAATAATATGTCTTCATTTTAAGTTACCTTTTTTTTGTAATGCAACCAGTCGAGTGATGTTACATTCCGAGCAGAATCCATGAGCCATGATAGATTCGGGATTAAATACAATTCTAAGCAGAATTAGTTATTCGTTACATTTATTTTGGTGGTTGTCTAGTGCACTAGTCAATAATTTGACTTGTTTTGCTGTTTACAGAGAAGTTAATCATAAGCTGAGAAAAAAGATAATCTCACGTGTCATATGTTATTATGGTCTCTGTTGTGGTATATACAAAGATGTGTTGGTTGTGTTTCAAAATGAAACAACTGTATCCCAGGCCGGTTACAAGAGGCTGGTGGAGCTTACAATGAGAAGCTGGAAAGGAAGGGATGTCTTATCTTTGTGGCTGATATTCTGATTTTCTACTGTGTTTCAGTCTGCTTCTGAGAAGATGAGAATAATATTTCAGTGAAATTAAAGCCAGAAAAGTGTGCACTTATACATACACATGTGAAGTTTCTTGGTCACATTGTAAGTATAGGTGGAGTGTCTTCTGATTCAATGAAGACTGTGGTAGTTCAATGTCGGACAACAGAGGATTTCATAGCTTTCCAGACTTGATGTTTTGTGACCAACTTCTTTTAAGTAGCTATACCACATTTTGCTCTGACTAAGGCTGATACACAATT
>NW_013665908.1:320901-325133 GCF_000517525.1 Limulus polyphemus
TACAAAAGTATAACCTTCTTCAACGTTCTTGTGCACAGATTTCATAAAACAAGTAAGAATTTCAACGCTTAGCAAAATGCACAATAATTTATTGTATAAAGTTAAAAACAAAATGTACAATTAAAAACTCTAGACAATTAAAATCCTACATGTTTCAGTGGATAAAATTTCACCATCTTTAGAAGACCAGAAGAAACACAGGAAATTTCATATTTATACAAGCAAACGTACATATGTAATTTGCATTTGTACAGTGCCCTCTACAGAATATATTTCCAAAAATTCACTTCTGTAGCACCCGAACCTACATCTCTATTCAAAATGATTTTATGTTGAACAATTTCTTGAGATTCTCTTATTTTTAATTCATTTTTTATCTTAACTTCTTTAAGTATTTGAACCTTATCCTATTAATGTTACGAGAAGAGTTCGCCACATGTTCCGCCAAGGTCGAATCACTAGTTTTAATTTTTCGATGGCATTTTTATGTTCATTAATTCTAAACTTCAAATTTCTACTTGTCTGTCCGATATTATCCAAGTCACAACATTTATGCGATTTTATATACCTCACTTTTATCCTTTAATACCACTAATGATACTCATTAGTTTTAATTGAAGAGTAAAGGCTAACAGACAAGTCGTGTTCTTCATGAACACCTTGACAAAATTAAATTAAAGTAGTTAGTCCTGAGCCCCCATCTTCACTTACAAATGACTACACTCCAACTGAATTGTAACAGGAGGACCATAACGTTTAACATATGTAGTCACAGTCAAAGGTAAGGTAACTGGGTATGCAAATTGTTACCGTAGATAATGAACAAACATCTGGATAAATATATCAATTTAAAGAACCTCTTATGTTGTTGTATATATTTGTATGGCAATTTACATGTTTTACCATCACAAGTTTTCTGTCACATACATGAATTTAAGTATGCAGAAAGCACAATCGTAGTTACCAAAGAACTGTGAATACACTATTATGATGCTTGTATTAAATAATACCATAGTTATTAGCTTTGAGGACATCAAGAGAGAAACATGGTGTCTTTTGAATTTACTTAAAACATGTTTCTATTTTCAAAACGAAATGTCATGTTTTTTGTGTGTTTTCCTCATTGAAGGAGATGAAATATGATGTTGAATTACCATCACTCAATGGAGATCCATGGTGTGTCCAATATTTTCGTTGTTGTTGGTGGTGAATAAATATGTCCAATCAGTCACAATCGAAATATTCCTAGATTTTGCAAAGTTTACCCGAAGAAAATGAGATCACAATAACTGACTTGTTTCTAAATGAAAGAAATGCGGTGTGCCTATTGTTCCTATCACTTTTGAGCTGCAGTATGTTTGATTTCATAAAACCTAGTCAGTGAGACATGTTTGGTGGGAGAGCCCCAAACAAAGCTTTCTGGTACTCTCCTTTTTTTATTCTGGATAGAGACTTGAAGTCCTTGTGATATCAGGAATCTAAATTGTCCACCGATATGGTCGAATTCACACTAGCTTCTAGGCTATGGGGAACTAAAACCCATACCCTTATCCAAAATGCCACATAAAACATGGTAGTGGTAGCACATATTGGGTAATACAAGATCTGAATCCTCATCTCTATAAAACCGTTTTCTTGATTTATCCGATACAGATGTTCGAGGAAGGTTTAACGAAGCTTACTTGCCGCTGTAAGATGGATAAGTGTAGTACCTGCCTAACATCAACACTTGTACTATTTTGTACAAAAAGAACATATACTGACCAACCTTCCAAACTGTGAGTTATTTTGGCAGTAAAGTATGGATATTAAGGTTAACAGATTGAGCTCTTTATCAGAATAAAATTTTTTGGTTCTAAATTGAATACCGGAAACCGTGAAATCCCTCTTTAGTCCACCCCCGACTGGATGTTGAAATTGAGCTTTTTTCTTAGTTTTGTAGATATTAGTGGATATTTTCTCAGTATTACTTTTATGCAAGTGTAGTTAGATTACAGATTTTGTGTTCACTACATTTATATAATTTTTATGCCCTCCAGTGGCACAGCGGTATGTCTGCGGACTTACAACGCTAGAAACAGGGTTTCGATACTCGTGGCGGGCAGAGCACAGATAGCTCACTGTGCAGCTTTGTGCTTAGCTTTAAACAAACAAAATAATTTGTTTGTAAAGCCACTGACTAGACTTTATTTTTTGACGTACAATTATTTTGCTGGAACTTTTCACACTTATCATTCCACAGTGGAAAACTGGAGGTCTACCACTACAACCAAATAATGATGGAAAATCTTACGTGCATGTGAGCTGGTGACTATGCTACCCTTTTTGAGTCGATGTTGCTGACCCAGAAAAGATACTGAAGATTGAGAAATATGCTATTCCATAAGAACATATGTTGAATCAGCATGTTTACTGGTACTGGAACTTATTTCTTTGGCGTATAATAGAATCACAGCTCTTCTTATTGCATTACTGATATCCTGTCTTGGAATCATAGCATGGTGATTATGGGTCGTGGGATCGAAATCTGATGCCGAAAATGCTCGCTCTTACGACCGTGTGAGCATTATTATGTGACATTCACTTCTACTATTCGTTGGTCAAAGTGTAGCCCAAGAATTGAAGGTGAGTGCTGCCATCCGGTTGCCTTCCCCTGGTTGACAACTCAAAATTAGGAATGGTAATGGATAATCTTTGTAGATTTGCTATAAATAAAACAAATATACAAACTTAGAGTCTTTTTCAGAGCAAATATTCAGTAGTGATTATTCACGCCACTTTTAACTCTATGTTTTTCATTGAACTTATTACCTATGGAAGACCAAACTATCTAGGCTTTCTTAATTCTGTCTTTTGGCATTTAAAGCCAGAGTTGTGGTCAGTCTCGTTAACTTAAATGTTGTTAGTGCTGAGTTGCCTGCCTGTCTTCTGGTATGATGGAAGATAGTTTTCTTCTTGCCAGTGGAGGTCATGAAGACTTGGTGTAGTTATATATTATTGTAGGTACATAAAGGAGTATAACAGTGATAGGGAAACTTATACAAATTGAAGAAAATTATATCTTGGCTCAGAACCAACTGGCTCAGCCTGTAATATTCTAATCATTGAAACCACATCCTCCTTATAAGAAAGAATCATTGTTCAGCTTAAAATTAGTACTGCCACTTTCAACGAAACCCACATGAGAAAAACAAAATAAGAAAATGTTACGATCTGTTGCAGGTCATAACACGGTAATGTCACACAAAATACCTAGTCTTTAGGAAATATGTTTTCTGCACAAAAACAAGGCGTAGATTAGAGAAAAAAATATCCTTTTCTGAAACCAGAAAACTACATCCATCAACTTAACGAATGCTTCATCTTCCATGTGCAGACATGCTGAAATTACATTAGCGTAACTACTGGACACCATCTCAAAGTTTTTGCCAACAGACTTAAGTCAGATAAACATCTTGGAAATTGCATAATCAGGCTACGGTTCTACTCCAGAAAGAAAAGGACAGAATGGGAGCACCAAAGGTTGAATATGGTTTAAACCCAAAAGGGTCATCCAAGAGAAAATGAAGTTCTCCAAAAGATGTTTACCGAATAAAAATAATTCACTGTGAAGTTAAACAACTTATTTTCGTCAATCTGAAATACAATTATAAAACCGTAAACTTTTTAGTATGCTTTTATAAAGTTGAATAGAAATGTAGATATATCTTGTGGAAATATTTTACAAAATTGTGGATAAAAATATACAGAAAACATATATACTTATGCTAAACTGGTATAAAATAAAAACCACTGTCCATCTCTTTATGTGGCCAACATGCTACATGGGTGAATCTTTATTAGTTTCTAACAATTTTCTAGACATACTGGAAAGCCTTGTTTCTCTGTTTGTTTGTTTTTGTTGTTTATCAGTGAGGTCAATCACAGTCGACTGACACAAGTGATACGAAATTCTTGGAACTCCTGACGAATGTTGAAATTAAACATAGTTTTAAGTATAGTTAGCTACTGGTTAGACTCACTTTGGTGATTGACAAGTCCAGTTATCCCGCTGTTGACAACTGGAAAATTTTATGTCATCTTTTGGTTCTGTTGTATTTTATTAATTATACATCGCCCCTAATGTTTGATTGATCAATCTACCATGTTTTATACACAATAGTATTAGGTCGTCAAGAAATTAATGTCGCTTTTTTTAGATGAAAAAACCAGAACAACTTTTATATCAAAAC
>NW_013665908.1:325946-335720 GCF_000517525.1 Limulus polyphemus
ACTATAATGGATTAGAGTATACTAAACTTTACACATTATATATGCTACACTAACGTGACGTTTAGGCGGTTCGTTTAACTATTATACGTGATGTACGTTTTTTTTTTGTGTTTGTGTGTGTGTGTGAGTGGAACGGTAATGAAGGTGTTCCAAAACGCGACATTAATTTCTTGACGACCTAATATAATAATAATTGCCCCATCCCTGGGGACTCAACAATAAGTCTGATGGCTTATGACGCTAAAAGTCGGGTTTCAACACTCGCCGTGAGAAGAGCACAGATAACAATGCTTAACAACAACAAACAAAGAAATTTTAATTATTATATCCTTTAAATATGACTTAGTGAAAAAAAGGCAGTCGTGTTTGACATTTAACACGCAATAGCAACTCATTCATTATAACCTCTTAACAAAACTCAGTAAATAAGTCAATAGAAACGTTTTTTACAACTATGTATTTTTAAAAGTTTAATCAAACTTTAATATTAATATGAAAGCAGTTAATCAGAAAGTGATCGTATAAATACATTGAATTTTGATAGCCCATAGAGGCATATGTACATAAAACAAGACGTTAGCTGTCTGTAGCATACAACTGTCAACACTAAAACCATTTAGTATAAACGTCTGAGTTATAATTTAAAAAAATAACTATTACTTTATTAAAACTGAAATTGTTTTAGTTACAGTAATACAAAACATATAACTTTCTTACGTCTATACCCAAAATAGATACCTCTAGTAGAACACGATTTGTTTGATTGTTTTATAGCAAAGTTACATTGGGCTACCTCCTGTTACTAGTTGCTCTTTTAAAGATCAAAATACAGCTTATTTTATAAATATATGGAGCCACCACCACCCACTAGCTCAGCGGCAAGTCTGCAAGCTTAGAGTGTTAAAACTGAGTTTGGAAAGCTGTGGTGGGCACAGCACAGATAGCCTATAGTTTAGCTTTACGCTTAACAACAAACAAATAAATATAGGGAACGCCTTCCCTGTGTAAAATTACAAGTACCTATTTTTTTTTCTATCTAACTTAAAATTTTCATATTGACGTATAATTAAACTAATTTAATTCTCCATTTCTTTCATATTAAGTTAATTAAGTACTTGCAGGTATTCAAAGCAGTTTCATAGTTAAGTAAATAACATGCAAGATCTTTGGATAAATGTACAGAGTAAAATGTTGATTGCTCTTATAACGAATGATTTAAGGGTGTCTGCATCATAAGCTACTTGGCATCATTTTTAGAACTAGCAAAACTGTTTTTTTTGTTCGTTTTTTTTTCAAAACACAAGCTTTATAGCTCATATATGAACTCTTTACTAGTCTCCTCCCCCCCAAAAAAATACATTCAACCAGAATAAAAGTGATACCTTTGATTTATTGAGCAAGATCTGACATTTATGGAAAGGGTTAATAAAATAGAGGAAGTGATATCAGATAAAACAAACCGCGGAATAAGTAGTACGTAAACAAGTCTAGATATAGTATGAAATTAATAATCTTTGAAGAAAAAAAAACTGCCCTTTGAGCTCTCTAAAGAACTCAGTATAGAATTACTTTGAATTCGCTTTTCATTATTACAGAACGAATTCAGTGTTATCCATGAACATTTCTTTCATTCAGGGTGTAAACCTTATTTATATTGCAAGGTTAATAACACTCGAATGTGATCCAAGCAAAATGCACTTTCTTAGATAAATAGACGTTGAGTGTTTATTGACTTATCCTTTCACGGTTAAACTCGATTATTTTTAATTGTGCGATATCATAACATCACAACAATGGTAATATACCATTATGTAAACATTATCGAATATTATGCATTGAAACCCAATAATTTTTACGATGCGAAACCGTTAACTTCTCCAAAGCGGTCAAAGGACTTTCGGAAATTTAACATTGGAAATGACATGGATTTACACAGTAAAACATATTTCCATGGTAGTTTAACATTTGGAAGCACTAGAGATTAGTAACCAATGTATAATGATAGTATTTAATCATCACCCAACATATTTCCATGGTAGTTTACCAGTAACCAGTATATAATGATAGTATTTATCATCACCCAACATATTTCCATGGTAGTTTACCAGTAACCAGTATATAATGATAGTATTTATCATCACCCAACATATTTCCATGGTAGTTTACCATCCTTGATCTAAATACTTCTGGAAGCACTAGACGTTAGTAACTAGTGTTTAATGATGGGATCTATCATTACTCAGTATATTTACTTAAGTTTAAGGCTGTTGAAAGTCAGAAGCTACCAAAGCATTGTCAACTAACAGATTTGATATGTGTGATAAAATTCACGTTACACTGCAGACTCGTTTTTATTTGTCAGTTACGGTTTCAAATCATAGTTGTGCAAAAACGGCATTTCGCTCCAATCTTTGTTTCTTACAAGTCACTGCTTAGGATGCTTTTCTTAATCGTTACAGATCTATAACTAACTAGGTTAAATATAAAGGAACCGTTAATCGATGCACACTCCCACGACTTCAGGTTATTTCATGTTTATTCTCAAAATATCTGTGATACTAGCATAAGTTAATAATGAAAACTACTGCTTGACTGTAAAATTACGTGAAAACACTAAATATATAATCTATAAAAATTCTCTCACAAGTCTTTATATTTTACTTATTGAGGTTGAAATTATTTCTTTTCTGCTTTAATAAAAAGGCCTTGCATGGCCTGCTGGTTAGGGCGATCGACTGGAATACCGTTGGTTTGAATCCTATCCCTTTACCGTGGGAACGTTATAATGTGACGGTCAATTCCACTATTTAATTAGAGTAGCCCAAGAGTTGGTGGTGGTTGATGTTGTCTAGCTTCCTTCTGTCTAATCTATCACTTCTAAATTAGGAACGACTAACCCGATAGCACTCAAATAGCTTTGCACGAAATTTAATAAACGAACAAAACTTTATTAAAATATATTTGTGTTGACAGATCGTGAGGATTTAGGCCTAACCTAACTCTTGTAAACCAGGCGAATTCTGATATTCTTTCGTGTTTGCCAAAAAATAACGATAGTAGCGATTATATTCAAATGGTGTTTTATTATATTAATTAAAGCCTGAGTGGCACAACAGTAACTCTGCGGATTTATAACGCTAAAAACCAGGTTTCGATACTCGTGATGGTCACAGCACAAATAAGCTTTGTGTTTAACTACAAACAAATAAAAATATATTAATTTTAACGTTTCTGAATGATATTGTTTTTAATAACTCATTAAGCTGTTTTTTCAGTGTTAGTGTCAGGTCTTGAAAGTTTTATAATAGCAGCCAATTTGCCAGAAATTTTATATATCGTTTTGTGTCTTAATTTGTGTCTTATATTTCGCTTATGCTAGTTTTATTGCAGAAGTTATTTATAATACAGGTATCATAATTTATTATGTTTATAATATAGTCTATACACAATCTTGTTGATTATTTCATTGATAAAGTCTCCTGAATTGTTTCAATTATTATAGTTTGGATTTAATTGTCTTTATTATATCACGTACTAATATAATTTGTTCATACACCAGAAGCGTAATTTATGCTACCAGAGTACCAAAGCAATCAACTCGAATTGTCTGATTTGTACAAGTTTCCAGTGGATTCAAATAATGCTAAAATTCTTTGTCAATACACTTATTTCTTATGACTTCATTGAATAAATATCGAATTTCCATTAAAGCTTTTTATTTGATCATCTGAACGTTAAAGTAAAACTTGAAATTAAGTACATGTAAAAAACAAACGAAAAACTTTTATTAGATCAAATCTTCAACCAGAATATTAGACCTTTAAATAACAAATACAAGCTAACGTATCCGTTCAACACACGGAGAAGACATAGGGGATATCTGGGGGAATGGGGGGTCAGATCCAAACATCGAACCCCTATGTCACTCTCCGGGCACGCTAAGGGTACATACCAGGTTTGGCGACAGTCGGTCCAGGAGGGGTTCAAAGTTATAAGTGGTAAGCACAAAGCTGCACAATGGGCTATCTGTACTCTGCCAACCACGAATATCAAAACCCGGTACCTGGCGTTGTAAGTCTGCAGACATACCGTTGTGCCACTGGGGGGCAAGAGACTGTTGTCAAATGATGATTTAGGTAACAACGCTAATAGTGTGGATTTACATTAGATCTGACATAATAAGTTAGATACGCAATTATAATTCATTTAATAATGCGTTATCAATCGAATATTACATTAAAAGCAAAGATATAATTAAATTTGTTATAAAATGTTTATGTGACAGTTTAATTTCCATGGACCCACTAATTGAACCACCTTCTGAAAGAACTGTCCTCAACCTGGCGTATATACAGAAGCTTCCCTTCATTCTAACCAATTGAACCACCTTCTGAAATAACTGTCCTTAACCTGGCGTATATACAGAAGCTTCCATTCATTCTAACTAATTGAACCACCTTCTGAAAGAACTGTCCTTAACCTGGCGTATATACAGAAGCTTCCATTCATTCTAACTAATTGAACCACCTTCTGAAAGAACTGTCCTCAACCTGGCGTATATACAGAAGCTTCCCTTCATTCTAACCAATTGAACCACCTTCTGAAATAACTGTCCTCAACCTTCCATTCATTCTAACTAATTGAACCACCTTCTGAAATAACTGTCTTCAACCTGGCGTATATACAAAAGCTTCCCTTCATTCTAACTAATTGAACCACCTTGTGAAAGAACTGTCCTCAACCTGGCGTATATACAGAAGCTTTCCTTCATTCTAACTAATTGAACCAGTCAATGATAGCTGTCTTCTGACGCTGAATGCTATGGCCTAAGGTTGTTGAATACAAAGTTTTTAGCCTGTTATTCAAAATGTTGTTTATCTCGAACGTTATCACGTGGTCAAACTCGAATTACGCATTAAAATGACAGACCAAGGAGTTAAGTGCTAAGCTGGGGCTTGTTTTGGTATAATAGGCTCGCGAAACAAAACTAATATAGTTGATATTTAAATGTGCCCTTTGACGTTATGTTATGTAAACAGCCTTTCAAATAGGAGATCATATATATCAGCTTTTACTTATCTAGATCTTTAGGCCCATTCCGGTCCATGAAAACTTGATACTGTTGAAACAACAAATACGTTCGCAAAACATTTGGTTGCTATCTGAAACTACTTAGTCCAATAACACAGGCCTGCGATGGTTTTATTGTCTTGAAATTTTTACATGTTCTACGGTAATTTATGTACGCTGAATCCGAAAATGATATATATTTTTAATCCATCGCGAACATATTTTTCACAAAACGTCATAACGCAATACATAAAAGAAAGACTACAACACGTAGTTTTGAGACTAAAATATGTAGACTTAAAAAAAATCAGGATGAATGAAGATGCATATTCGTTTGACATCAATGTTCTTCTCCTTTCTTCACTTTGTTTGTATTTTTGTTAACAAATACAATAATAAAAATGTTTATTGTGGTAAACGAAATAATAATTTGATCTAAGTAACAGTTTTCCTTCCCGATTTGTAAAAACTCCTTACGAGATAGAAAAAAACGAATGTTTTTTTCGAAATCTGCGTAGGCGAATTATGGAAAATCCGTTATTAAAACCAAAACAACTTTTATGAAGTTTAAATTCGCAGGTTTGTGTAACAGGACTCATGAGCAATACTCATTATATAATAGTTTTCGACTCCGAATAAACACACATACAAGTTTTAGAAACAACCCAGCATGTGATTAGTTTTTCCTAAAGATATGTTGTCATGACAAGTTTGAGTTTAACATCTTAATGCTATTTTGACTAAACATTCCCTAGGAAAGTTGATTCTAATATTTCTATTGCATAAGCCCACATTAACAGCAGTGTTTTTCAACATCTTAGGGATTTCTCTTTGTTTTTCATTTCACTGTACTATGTCTACCGGACAAACTTGTCTCTTCTGGATTTATTCATAGTTGTCAAAATAATAGCACAGAACACCTTTCTCTTTACATAAGTCAATTTGTTCTTTAGTTTCTACAGGGTCAACCACCAGGCGTTAAAATATTAATTAATGACTACATTTTATTAAAGTGAAGTATATTTGAAGTTTTGTGAAAGTAACCCTATACCTAATCTCAATTTGTAGGAGATGTTATGATTTTTGTGACCAAGTGGTAGTTGGATCATAGGTAAAATTTTATAAATATTTAACGACATCAAGTTTTTGCATTATCTCTTTTTATCTAGTAGTTGAGGCAGAAACACTCATAGATTTTAAATAAAACACAGGCATTGAACATTCGGTGTTTGTGGGCCTGGGGTGGCCGTTGTTGTTGCCATGCCTGGATTATGGATCCAAATTCATGATTCATGTTCCGTTGCCCAAAAAAAGAAAAAAAAATGTCCAACGCTCTAATAATGATTCAATATTAAAACAAGAGTAGCTTGTGAGTTGGCGGTGGATGATGTTAACTAGCTGCCTTCAGTCTAGTCTATCATCTCTCCGTTGCACACTTCATAACATATCTGCTCTTAATTTCCAAAATTCAGCATGTGGTGAAACTATATTAAAGTACCTTTCACGCATAGTTTTATAATAATGTTTAATGCTGACATTTTTATTAAAATTAAGTTATAATAAATGTATATAATTTATTCATTTTAAGCATAGCATTTGCACAAAAAAAAGTATACAATAACTTTGTCCATATACTTATACAGTCAAATAAAAGTGTTGTGTATTGTTTAAAAGCTACTCGAAAATAAATTAACATTAAATCGTTTGATATGAAATAAATCAAGGCTTGTTTGTATTCACAGACTTTGCAGAGATTTAAGAATTGGTTCTTTCTCCCTGATGAAAAGCAAACTCAAGGTTTTCAGCCCAAAAAGCTGACACGCGTCCCTTAAACATAAATACATGCTGAATTCAAATATATTAACAGACGAAAAAACTTTCATTTTTTTTTCAATTATTTATTGTTGTAGGAAAGACGTATGATGTCAGTTTTATCATATTTTTTTTTCTTTTTTCTCTGAGAGAAAATTAAATCGATCTTGTTTAAATCAGGTGATGTAGTGTTACAGAAAAGTCATGCGTGAAAGACTTTGGCACAATGCCAGTTACATTGCTTTTAGTGATTGTGGCAAGGAGATCGAAACATATTTTTTATATTTCAGAATCGCGTGTGTCTTATACAGTCAGGCAAAATCTTTACAACAAACCAAGGAAGAATCTGCCCAGCATCTTGGATAAGGAAGTCCATCATAATATTTAAGTCATGATCCCTTGGGATTACAGGTGTACAACTGTATAAAACTAGAAATGAATAACAACCCTATAACCCGAGCGCTTTAGAAAGGTCCATCGGGTTATAGGGTTTTTATTCATTTATATCATGACTTCTTGAACCCATGTGTTTTTCTAACATCATGACTGTATAAAACTATATAGATATATATAGAGAGAAAGAGTTAAAAGCACAAGGTCAATGAGCTTGCTTTACGTGAAACTTATTTTCCTAGTTTCTACTTTTTGTACCTATCCGGAGGAATAGCTTATAGGATACGAAACCTGTTCATAGTAAACCTGAGAAAAAGGATTTTGTTTGTTTGTTTGAATTTCGCGCAAAGCTACACGAGGGCTATCTGCGATAGCCATCTCTAATTTAGCAGTGAAAAACTAGAGAGAAGGCAGCTAGTCATCATCACCCACCGCCAACTCTTGGGCTACTCTTTTAGCAATGAATAGTGGGATTGGCCGTAACATCTTAACGTTCACACGGCTAAAAGGGCAAGCATGTTGATGACAAGGATTCGATCCCGCGACCCTCAGGCCACCTTAATGGGAAGAAATAGTAAAAGAATAATACGGTTAATATTAGTACAGTGTTGTTCAAAATAATTTATTGCTTTGTTTATCTCTATGGAATAATTTAACGTATGTTTGAAAAATGACTATAAAGTTTCGTATGCTTTAATAACAGTAATAATTTTAAGGGTAAGTCTGAAGACAGGTTTTCAATATATCTTGTGTTCTGGCTTTTGCTATACCATCGCCCTCATGTGACAGTAAAAACAACATCTGGCCAAGATAGGGCGGTGATTTTATCCAGTGTAGGACCTTGGTGTACTTATAAAGATTAATCGGTTAGGTATTACAAATTCAATCATAATTATATATATGGACACCAACCGTGTAGATAACTATTTTTTGTTTACCTATACGCATCACCACCCACCTAAGCCTAAGGGCTCTTTAGGTGACTTTATAGCTCTTAATCATCAGTGCAATTAAGGACAACACTTACCTGTCAGGTGCTACTCTGTGATTTATGTCACTTGGTGGTGTAATTATGATACAAAATGGTTAACGTTTTTCGAAATATACAGATGTTTACATAGTTGTCCAATTTTTGAGAACTGGGAAATTCAACATTATAAATGATCTTTCAATCCCGATAGTTTGTTTGTTTTGAATTTCGCGCAAAGCTACACGTGGGCTATTTGCGCTATCCGTCCCTAATATAGCAGTATAAGACTAGAGGGAAGGCAGCTTGTCATCACCACCCACCGCCAACTCTTTGGCTACTCTTTTACCAACGAATAGTGGGATTGGCCGTAACCGTATAACGCCCCCACGGCTGAAAGGGCGAGCATGTTTGGTGGGACGGGAATTGGAACCCGCGACCCTCAGATTGCGAATCAAGCGCCCCCTAACCACCTGACCATGCTGGGCTCTTTAAAAAATGAATCTAGAACGAATAGAGCTGTATATATTTTCATATCCACGTGTATTATTAATTTTTAACCTTTTACCTTATCTCATATACTCTTTTCCCTGAATACGACATGACCCTTTTTCTAAATCCTTTATTATTATTTCAGCTGGTGAACTGTAAAAAAAATTAACACTTCTGAAGAATGCCACTGTAACCACATTGTAATAATGGTTACGCTCTTAATACACACGAAAGCTTTTTTTTACGCAATCATATTTAGCAAATAGTATAATATTTATGTTTCTCGAATGTATGGATTTCAATGAAAAAGAAATTAATCTTTTTTGAAATCGTAAACAATAAAATGTTTTGTGTGTACTAGTTTATTTGTTTGAATTTCGCGCAAATCTACACGAGGGCTATCTGCGCTAGCCGTCCCTAATTTAGCAGTGTAAGACTAGAGGGAAGGCAGCTAGTCATCACCACCCAGCAGATGGCGAGTCGAGCGCCCTAACCACCTGGTCATGCCGGGCCTTTGTGTGTACAATACCATTGATATTATATAGGTATGAAAAAGCAAGTATACTGTTATAAAGCAATGTCAGCCTTCCTTCAGTTTACTTTTGAGCAAATCAGGCATCTGATGATCAGTCATGTGATCTAAGATGCAAATAATTAGTCGCATAGCCTATGCTATTGTACATATAGATAACTCACATGTCTTGTCCCAACTTGGAAGGGAATTTACAAAGTTTAAAGCGCTCTATGTTGTTCATGAATCATTTTTAGACCTCAAATAAGACATCTAAATATTTCACGCATATAGAAAGCCGTCGGACCAAAGGGAACTGGCTACAAGTGTCTCAAGATGTTAGTAGTAGAATATGAAACCGTTTCATGGCGAAAGATGCAGTTGCTTAGACACCAGGGCAAGACAGAACATCATCCACAAATGACCCCTGATTCTGACTCGTGCAAGAAACACGTTCAGAGATTGAATCAGGTGTTTTCATCCCGTACTGGACAATGTGACTCAATCTTGTGTGACGTGAACAATGTGA
>NW_013665908.1:336367-341450 GCF_000517525.1 Limulus polyphemus
TGTCACCGTGTTTATGATCTGTCATCATACCTAATAAAATATTATGAATTTCAGTCATCTTTAATCTGTTTTCTATAGAGTACAATAGAATGAGAAGTCTTTTTTGTCACAAATAAATTAAAATATGTATATGGTTAAAGTAGTAAATTATGATTTCCGAAACCCTATATTTGGAATTAATATGCTTCCCTATTCTTTATTTCCGTAATATTTCTATAACTGTCGAAGGTAATACACTTCTGTATACTATTTCTTAAAAATCATTATTTTTATTCCTGTATGAATGTTTTTGAAAAACCTGTTTTTATTTTGGTCATTCATCATATAGTTTGCAATTTCTTTCAGATTTAATCAACATTATTCATACACTTTATCCAGTTGTAAGCCTACTTATCTATTTTCATATTTTTTCCTCTCTCGTCAACAAAAAAGTCACTTCTGGAAGAAATCAAGAACTGCGGTAGAATACACATCTGTCTCCTGGGATGCAGGAGTCTCACGTCACTGGTTATAGTCGAACTCGTGTGAAGAATTCATCAGAGCCGATTAAGTGAATCCGAAAAAAAGGGGTGGAAGGTAAGACGAATAGAGAGCTTTAGGCCATAGCATCTCATGAAAAGTCAGTGCTTTTCGATCAATAAAAGGGATTCTTTGTTGATAAAAAATATAATCACAAATATAAGGAAAATAAATTATCGCTAAATAAAAAAGCTATGTACGGCTGGCTACTGTACTTGAAAAAAAAGGATCCAAACAAGATAGGGATGGAAGTGGACATACCGGCTTATGATCACATAGCAGACTGAGCTGTCTCGACTTCACATAAGTTTGATAAGATGATCTAACAAATATATGCAATTATGATAACCGAACTTGCACAATTGAATTTAAAATAAATATATTATATAACTTGATAGTATTTTGATTAATTAATACTAACTTGAAAGGTAACAAAAATAGTAAAAACGCATTTCTTTGCCTGGAATAATATTAAGTCAAACTTTTTTTTTCAAGATTGACGACATTTTTTACATCTATTTATCATTATTATTATTTCCTAAAACCATTTTTAATTCGTCCACTGAATGCTCGTGTAAGTTTCATATTTAAAATAATTGGAGTTGTGACTAAGGATGAAAAAATAGTAAAGTTAATCTGTTACCTGTTAACATATAGTAGTTAAAAGATTTTGAGTACTAAATCCTCCAGCTTACAATCCCGAAGAAATTAAAATTAGATGTGTAATGTTTATAGTTCTACTAATAAAATAAACAACAAATATTTTACAAGTAAAAATATAAGTACAAAAATAACATTGCAATAAAACACAAGCTTGAAAACAGTTAGATAATAGCACACACACACACACACCGACCACCTTTATGGACAGCTGTATACTAGAGTTTTTAAGCTTTTCTATAGGCTACAGAAGGATGCTTTAAATAAAAATTTAAATAGTTGTGTTCATAAATTAACTGCCCCCAGTGACACAGTGGTATGTCTACGGACTTACAATGCTAAAATCCGTGGTGGTTAGAGCATAGATAGCCCATTGTGTAGCTTTGTGCTTAATTACAAACAAACAAACCAAGGTTAGAAATTTTGTAAAATTAATGCATGAAATACAAACATTTTCTAAGTTGTACTACACAACATCTCATACCTTTAGCAAGAAGTTATGATTCATATTGTAGTTAATAAATGGAATTAAGTAAGTCGAATTTTTTCAACAGGCAATGTTTAATGATAAACAGGTTTTCTGGGTCCACATACGACCCGTTTAATAGAACAGCACTATCTGGCTAAGATACAGAAGAAAAAAACACACACGCTAAATCACGTTTTCCGGTGACAGAATTAATTTCAGGTTTTTATGTCTCTAATAAGGAAGTAGCAATGGTAGTCGATATTATATTATCCTAGGCTTGTTCTGAGTATAATAAATGACCTAACACCATCATTAATGAGTTCCCCCCCCCACCGTTATTTTTTGCAGGGTTTTTGTGGTTGCGAACTGTGCAGGAGATTTGGTTCAGAGCATGACGAGCTTCTAGATATAAAAATGACCAGAAATTTGGAAAGGCGCCTATTTCTCAAGCTCAAACATATTCCACGAAATATCGGCTTCTGTTTACTAGTCTAATGTCACAGATGTTTTCCGTAGAACTGCCAACCTTGTGCAAATTGAAATCAAATACACATACTTTAGCTTTGAGGAGTGGCAAGTCCAAATGCACTAAAAGTACAATACATGCACCTATTATCAGGAGTTACAAGCTCAAATAAAATACGTGCACCTTACCACCAGGAGTTACAAGCTCAAATAAAATACACGCACCTTACCACCAGGAGTTACAAGCTCAAATAAAATACACGCACCTTACCACCAGGAGTTACAAGCTCAAATAAAATACATGCACATTGCCACCAGGAGTTACAAGCTCAAATAAAATACATGCACCTTACCACCAGGAGTTACAAGCTCAAATAAAATACACGCACCTTACCACCAGGAGTTACAAGCTCAAATAAAATACATGCACATTGCCACCAGGAGTTACAAGCTCAAATAAAATACATACAATTTGCTATCAGGAGTTACAAGCTCAAATAAAATGTATGCACCTTGCCACCAGGAGTTACAAGTTCAAATAAAATACACGCACTTTTATCATACTGTTGTCATGCTTATGTAAAAAACATGCTATCGATTTTCACAGAATAGAGAGATTTTTAACCAGTTTCTCAAAGTACGCATGAAGTATTGTTTATGTTCGTTTGTTTTTTACTTTGAATTATGTCAGAAGTAAGGATCAGAATCCTGCAAGAGTAATTTCTAGCTTAACCATCGTACAAGACATTAATGACATAATAGTATACCCACAATCTACCCTTGGGGAGACTGTGACGCAAATTACGTCACCTTACGCCATGAACATAAATATTTCATTCTGATCAGGGAGTCTTAAACAGGAAGTTACGTCACACGGAATTCGAAAGCGACGCGGATTTTTACAGTTTAGGACCTTCACTTCTTTCTATAAATACCTAGCGTTACCGGTGGAGAAAGGTGAACCACGTGGCGCTGAAGCAGAAAAAAAGAAGTGGGATGTTAGAAAGTACAGTTTGCGACTTTATTTATAGTGCTTGTTTGGCAGATAAGTAGTTCAGGAAATAGCTGGTAGTTCATGCATGAATGAATTCATGATTCGTGCTATTTTGTCGTGAGCTTTGGGCCGTAGGTTAGATATAAGAGTGACGGTCAAATACTACTGATCGATCTGACAAGAGTAATCAAAGAATTGGCGGTGGATGCTGTCTTTCCTTTTGTCCATCAGTTCAAAAATGGAAACGGTTATGTACAGGTAGTCCTTGAGTAGCTTATGCGAAATTCTGAAATTTACTATCTAATATAATATCACTGAAGAAATAATTTACAGCAAGAAGAAGAAGGGAGTGTATATTGATTGTTTTTAAATGCTAGAAATGTTATTTTTCCTCAAAATCACCCAACCCCATTGTATAAGAACCTCAGACAAGTTTGAACTGGGTGTGAAATAACAATCTGTTTATCAAACTTTTTGGACAGTATAAGTTATATATTTCCGACATATAAATATTCTTCGACGAAGAAGATAACACACGCACAATGTAAACATTACAACACGTAACGAATTTATGGTCGTTATTCTGCCTTTTAGCGGAAAGTTTAAAATGAATATCTCTGTCGTATATTTTTATTGACATATGTGTTAAACGTTACAAAATTACAAAATCAAATGAGAGACATAATACCAGAGGAAAACGAGAAATTGTAAATTTAAAATATACATTTTCTTCTCTTGACAAATGCATTTAACTGTTCTAACCGCTTATCAAGTGTAATCATGGCTTCTGAGTTGAGAGCAAAATTATTAGTCGTTGTTGTTGACTCTGTTACAGAAGATGAGTAAAGATTATAAAGGATCCGAGCAGTGTTGTGGTTATTCATTGTTGCCCAGTCTTCAAACACGTCTAGAATAGAATAAAAATTTCTTGAACTGGATACTACTGGTTACTAATCCATGTTAATGATACAACAAATACAAATCAATGTGTATAGTTAACTCTTACAGATATGCCATTAAATTGATTATAATTGTTTCGTTTTGTTCAAGTAACACCACTCACTTGTAAAGAAACTTTCTGCAAAAACAATTATTTCAATTTTCCTTTGCTAAATTTATCTGTTTATTTGACTTCTAGATAGTTACAATCAGACCAGAAAAGCATATGCCAGATCCAGAAAAATTATTCTCCTGCTTCTCTGAATCCCTCTGTTTATTTTTTACCTTCCTTTTTATAATGAACACCAACACAAGAACGTTTACCTACACAGCTGCTTATAACAAGGTTACCATCTGTTTCGTGCTTGGAATCCTGAACAATTATTGAACAGAAAATTGGAGTATAGAATTTTAATATGTTTTGAAAAGAAACTTTTTTCTTTTGAGAAACTTGATCTGGAAAAACAATTTTAAGGCCTACATAGCTATATATTTGAAAGTTTAAGTCGTAGTAAAATGTTCATGTTTTTATGTAGTGATTTATTCGAATATGTAAAGATCTAGATGCTTTAACTTACTGTTGAACGTACATATTCAATACGTTGAACATCATTTATAGATAGACAGATCCAACAAAATTTTAGTCATCGATACTGAAACGATCTTGGACTTTTAACTGTTGAAGTTTGTTTTCAACAGCAACTCTATATACGAAACAAGTTTGGTTGTATGGCTGCGTATAATCGTTAGCGGTTTCTGATTCGATAATCAAACAAAACTATGGAGTTGTTATTGATTAGATAAACAAACTTCGGTGCTTCTGGATGTACACATAACAGAAACTATGAGTTCCTACTAGATAAGCAAAAACATTCGGACTTTAAATAATGGTTTAACTTATACGTATATATATATATATATATAAACTAAGTTCTTTTATTTTTTTAATTAAACAAACCTACTCCGCGCTATATATATATATATATATGTGTGACAACGTGGAGAGTATTAGAGTATTACTATTGTACTAGTAAAAT